>NC_092157.1:16164728-16251833 GCF_045791955.1 Oncorhynchus clarkii lewisi | reverse complement strand
AATTGTGGTGGAAAATAAGTATTTGGTCAATAACAAAAGTTTATCTCAATACTTTGTTATATACCCTTTGTTGGCAATGACAGAGGTCAAACGTTTTCTGTAAGTCTTCACAAGGTTTTCACACACTGTTGCTGGTATTTTGGCCCATTCCTCCATGCAGATCTCCTCTAGAGCAGTGATGTTTTGGGGCTGTTGCTGGGCAACACGGACTTTCAACTCCCTCCAAAGATTTTCTATGGGGTTGAGATGGGGTTGAGACTGGCTAGGCCACTCCAGGACCTTGAAATGCTTCTTACGAAGCCACTTTGTTGCCCAGGCGGTGTGTTTGGGATCATTGTCATGCTGAAAGACCCAGCCAAGTTTCATCTTCAATGCCCTTGCTGATGGAAGGAGGTTTTCATGGCCTCAATCCTTCTTTCCTTTACACGGATCAGTCGTCCTGGTCCCTTTGCAGAAAAACAGCCCCAAAGCATGATGTTTCCACCCACATGCTTCACAGTAGGTATGGTGTTCTTTGGATGCAACTCAGCATTCTTTGTATATTCAAACATGACGAGTTGAGTTTTTACCAAAGCGTTATATTTTGGTTTCAACTGACCATATGACATTCTCCCAATCTTCTTCTGGATCATCCAAATGCTCTCTAGCAAACTTCAGATGGGCCTGGACATTATACTTTTATACTGATAATAAGTTCAAACAGGTGCCATTAATACAGGTAACGAGTGGAGGACAGAGGAGCCTCTTAAAGAAGAAGTTACAGGTCTGTGAGAGCCAGAAATCTTGCTTGTTTGTAGGTGACCAAATACTTATTTTCCACCATAATTTGCAAATAAATTCATAGAAAATCCTACAATAGGATTTTCTGGATTTTTTTTCTCATTTTGTCTGTCATAGTTGAAGTGTACCTATGATGAAAATTACAGGCCTCTCTCATATTTTTAAGTGGGAGAACTTGCACAATTGGTGGCTGACTAAATACTTTTTTGCCCCACTGTACGTACGTACGTACATACATACATACATACATACAAACATACACAGTACAGCTAAGAGGGATTCAAACTCACTGTGTGCTGTACCTTGCTCATCCAGGACTTGCGTTTATAGAGAGCTCTCCTTCTCTTGACTGCCTCCCAAAGCCTCCTCTGTCCTGCAACACACAGAGAATATATTACACACCGTCAGCCTCCTATGTCCTGCAACACACAGAGAATACATTACACACCGTCAGCCTCCTCTGTCCTGCAACACACAGAGAATACATTACACACCGTCAGCCTCCTCTGTCCTGCAACACACAGAGAATACATTACACACCGTCAGCCTCCTCTGGCAACCTGCCACCCCATCCCCTGGTTAAAGGACAGAGAACAGAACAGGGTGTAGAGACGATGCGATAAGGCATATTATGACCTCGTTGTGACCATGTTATGACATCGCTGTGACTGTGTTATGACCTCGTTGTGACTGTGTTATGACCTCGTTGTAACTGTTATTACCATTTCTGGAGGAATAGACTTTGAACTTTCCTTGATTTTTAAAATAGGATATACTTTACATACCTGGGCGCCCCATGCCGATCTTCTCCAGGTCTTCATTCTTGACATAGTCGAAGTGTGACAGGCGCGTCACGTTCAGCTCATCACGAATACGCAGGAAGTACTGCTGCAGCTGAACGTCTGTTAACAGATCTACCAACCACTCTGTCCCCTCCTCCGTCATCTACACACACACACACACACACACACACACACACACAGTCAATAAACTAACAACTAAATCAACCAGTCTCTAACACAGTATATAAAATACTTTACCATCTCTTCTTCCCCTCTCTCCTTCATTAATCCCTCCTTCCTCTCTTCCTTCTTTTCCTCCTCCTCCTCCTCTTCTCTCTCGTAGGACAGACGCTGGTACATAGAGTTCTCTGCCATGGCTGCTGCTCACCCCACACTCGTCCTACAATCTCTCCCTCTCTCCCGGTCCTCTATGATTTTGTCCTGGATTCAGCCGTGTGTGTGTATGTGTGTGTATTAGAGCAGTGTTAAGTCTAAGTTCCTCTCTGCGTCACTCTGCTCCAAGTCTGCCCAGTGTTGATCGCCCCTCACACACACCAGTAGACTCCACTCTCATCCATTTCTAACAGCCAAGCTAAGCTATCTATCTATATACTCTCCCTTTCTCCCTCTATACTGACTCACCCCTGCACAGCACACCTCGACACCTCCCTACGCCCTCTCCTCTCTACACCTCCCTACCCTCTCCATTCCTCTCTAACCTCCTTACCCTCTATCTTTTCTACTCCTCCCTACTACTCTCCCTCTGACTCTTAACATCCTCTGTGTACTGTTGAATAAGACAACATTCCTGGATAGAGAGAGGAGGGAGGAGAGATGCAGTTGATGCAGAGACCAGGTAACCATGACAACTCAGTGAGCTATTACCATCCTGAGTGATGGCAGCTGACAGGACCAGCAAGTGACAAGTGGATACTGTGCATATCAGAGGGTAAGAGGGAGACTGAGAAATTGAAGAAGATGGTGCCAATTATTCTCCCTTCTTGGACTCATTCAGCTCAACACATGTGAGGTGTGAACACACACAACAAACCACCACAAGCACACACACACTAAATGAGTGGAGAAATAGTGCTTACTCTCCGTCTCTGTCTTATTGAGGGCACTCTGAATATCGAAAGCTAAATATAGCCTGTATTCCTCTTATCAAACAGCACTGCAGTGCAGACTTCTGTTGCTATAGGGAAAATACAGTACTCTACCTTCTCTCTTGTTAAATACCATAAATGACCCTGGGCTAAATAACAGAGATGCGCATCGAATCTAACATGTACACTTCGGCTTTTCAACTAATCGATTGAAATGTTAAACATAATATGTCGCATCAGTGGACCATACAGACACTGATTAGCCTATTAAAGGTACCCTAATTAGTGACAAAGATCTGAATCAAGATAACGTTATAGTTCATGGCGGCGCTCAGAGAGAGATGGAGAAAGAGTATCCCTATGTTCTCAACATCGCCAAAACTCGCCTTAATCGGTTGTTTTCACCTTGGTAACAGAAGCACCCAGTTGATTCCTGTCGGTTCTCTATTCTCTCCGTTAATTCCTGGTAGCGTGTTGCTGGGATTACTGGCGTTGCGTCACCGCGTCAGCGACGGTACGTTCCAGGCCACAAACATTGCAGCGGCCAGCGCGCCGCACAAATGATCGATCGGGTAGATTAGCTGCTTTTAGCAACGCTAGTATTTACATACTAGTTTTTACATACTAGTATTGCTAGGAATTAGTTTGAACAAACGGAAGCCAGAAATTAAATATTTCATTTTACTCTGCTGATTGTAAGGTTGTTCCTTTTGCAGGGGGTAAATAGATTTTTTTTAATTTTTTTTTAAATATAACAGAATGTAAATTCAACTGCCTTTCCAAATGTGGGTCTGTTGTAGACCCACTTCCTCTCCGTTTACCTCGTCAAAATAAAAGACCTGCATGTGCGCCCTATCTGCACAAAAAAACAAGAATGTCGGGATTTTTTTGACATGAGGTAAACAGAAAAGAACTGCATGGGTCAACAACAGACCCAGGTTTAGAAATGTTTTAGGTTCCATTAGATGCTTTTTTCTTCTCAAATTCCCTACTGCATAAGGACCAAGCCTACACACAATCGACAGGCTAAGTTAAAATATAATTTTATTTAACTACAGGCGGGCGATATTTTTTGTTGTTGCCAATTCCCAGCAACACTAGTGTGTAAATACTAGCGTTGCTAAAAACAGCTAGGCAATTCGTGATTTGATAGTTAGCTAACAACCACAATTAATTATCAATAACCACACACACAGTCCAGTATTGCTAAACCAAAAGGTTTATTGAAGCGCAACAGAAAATTAGAACTCAATAGTACAAAAACCTCTAAAAAGCATCCATACTCTGTCAGATGAACATGTATGAGTACAGACTAGCACTGACAAGTCTAACAGAAATGTTACTAGTTACCTGATTGACAGTGTGATCAATAATCAAAATGACAAGAATATTTAGCGGACAGCTACAACAGGAGTTTCAGTGTCTGATAATTCACTGCATGGGAAAATACACAGGAATAGAATCGTATTGGCCTGAATGGGAATACCTGTTATAGGGATTGCATTTCTAAGGGAAAATACACAGGAATAGAATCGTATTGGCCTGAATGGGAATACCTGTTGTAGGGATTGCATTTCTAAGGGAAAATACAGTAACATGCCATAGGACGCACAGGAGGTTGGTGGGACATTAATTGGGGAGGACGGGCTTGTGGTAATGGCTGAAGCGGAATGGTATCAAACACATGGTTTCTATGGGTTTGATGCCATTCCAGTCGCTCCAGCCATTATTATGAGCCGGCCCCCCCTCAGCAACCTTCACCAGTAGGTAGGACTTATCCATTACAAGTAGTTCAGAGGGGAACAAGAGCAATAGCAGGTCACACACAGAAAGGACACGCATACTAGACTGAACACAAAGAAAAATATAGTTATAAAACTCTGGGAAACACTGTTCCCGATAAGTTACTCCACCCTTCAGTGAAATATGGGAGTCACTGCCCCCGATACATACAAACACACATTGGTAGGCAAAAACTACCATCAATGCTTGTCATTATGAAAGACACTGCTCCCGATAATGATTCAGATCAGAAATATAAACTGCTCCAAAATAACTGGTTAACAGAAATGGCTCTTTTGCTGCCTGAATGATATTATTTCAGGATATACAACTCTATATAAACTATATAAAGCTTGTTTAATAAGTTCAGCTCAAAGAGATTTGAGCCTGTTTTCCTTGACGTTGCATCTGAAATGACACCCTATTCAGTTTACTACTTTGAACCAGTCTTTTAAGGCTTTCTAAAACAGGGTGAAATCTCAGATGTGGCCCAAGTAGCTAGCTCTGACATGTTTAAAACATGCCACATTGAACACTCTGAATTTAAGTGCATGCATTTCAGCCAATCAAAATGAAATGTGACAGTCATGACAACCGCCGCTGTCGGGGACCCAACGTTTCTGAGGCGATACCCTGTTGCTGCGGGTTTCTGTTTCCAGTAGCGTGGTAGCAGGAGGTGGTGTATTTCTGTTAACAGAGTTGTGTATACAGAGAAAGTCTGACCATCTGTAGCTGGACAGTTTTTCAGAATGTTTCATCCGTATTAAAGGGCTTCCGTGTCGGTCTCAATATTAAACGGCAAGGCAAACTGAATATTTAAACTGTCATGGGACCTTGGGTGGTCAGACTATCTGTTTACGTGACTCTGTTGGTTCAGCAGATGCTGCCGTAGTAGGAGACAGTATAACCGTCATAAGTCTGGAAGGCACAGCTCCCGATAACTTTATCAAATTAAACGATAACTTTATCAAAAGCCAAACGAAGGCCTACTATCAAAAGCCAAACGAAGGCCTACCCGCCATAAGTGTGGAAGGCACAGCTCCCGATAACTTTATCAAAGGACAAACGAAGGCCTACCCGCCATAAGTCTGGAAGGCACAGCTCCCGATAACTTTATCAAAGGACAAACGAAGGCCTACCCGCCATAAGTCTGGAAGGCACAGCTCCCGATAACTTTATCAAATTAAACGATAACTTTATCAAAAGCCAAACGAAGGCCTACCCGTCATAAGTCTGGAAGGCACAGCTCCCGATAACTTCTATAAAAAACGAAACGACATTTAAACATTTATAGTGAGCACTGGCACTGATAAATAAATAAATAAACTCTTAACCCAAATGAACGACATGAAACTGACATAAATCTGGAAGGCACTGCTTCCGATAACTTCATAAATATAAACAATATCTTTATCAAACTGATAACATTTATAGTGATCTCTGCCACTGATAAATAAATATAAATAGGCTCCAAGGGGTTAGAGGTCGTCTCTGTAGTAGTGAGCAAGGCTTTAGTTTGGGGGGTGGGTGAAGAGGGATCAGACAGTGATTCTTCAGGAAGTCTAGTGACTGGGTCTTCACTCGTTACAACGGTCACAAAGCCGTAATTACGGGTAAACCCCAACTATTTCTATCATTTCTCTTCTTAACATCTGATTTTAAACCTAATCACACTGCTAACATTACGCCTAATCCTAACCTTAAAATGAAGACTAAAAAGCAAATGTTCTTTTCATGAATTTTTACAAGACAAATTACTTTGTGGCTGTGATAAATAGTGACAACCCAGTGACTGACACTGGAAGGACCAACTTGAAAACAGTACTTCCTGGTCACCGTTATGACATAATCACCCCTGACAAATCCCTCGTTATCTAATCCTGGGTTTTAAAGTGAACAAGGATGAGGCTGAAGCCCCTGACACACACAGTTAGACCGCGTTAGATCTGGTTGTCGCTGTCCCAGACGTCTCCAGAGAGAGCGTTGGCACAGCCCTGTACCGTCCAGGTGGCCAGGGCCAGCTGGGTCCGCAGTGCCTCCCTGTCCTCCCCCTCCAACATGGCTGCCATGGTGTGGGAACCATGGCCAAACAGCAGGTGGCGGAACGGAACCTCTTTGGGGGAGACAAACGGTGAGAGGAGGTTGTGTTCCACCTGGGCAGAGAGAGAGGAGAATCCAATGTTAGTTTATGAATCAAGACAAAACCACTAATTGACTTCTGTTCACTATAAAACAGGAGCCGTATGGCCTTGATCGGTTTAGATGACACGGGGTTGCGTGTGTGTATATGTGTATCTCACCCTCATGATGCGGTCGTTGATGTTGTGGCAGGCCAGTGTGTCAGTGAGGTCGGTGTTGAGTAGTTCGGTGTTGAGGTCAGTAGCAGCTCTACTGTAGGACCCTAAGGCCATGATGAGCCAACGAGCTGACAGACCCTCGGCAGAACCATCCTGTAACACAACATAATTAGGGCTGTGCTAAAAAACAACAACTACAATGTCAACAAAATCAACCATGAAAACAAACCCGGGTGACTTGTTTGAGGCGCCGGTTGATGTTGACCACCGATTGGCTGAGAACCTTCCTGTAGCGTAGCACGTCCAGATACAGCACGTGATCGTGGACCAGTCGTAACGCCAGCTGACCTGCGACCAATCCCGCCCCAGTGGCTATGGAACCAAGGCAATGGGCGGTGGCGAAACCAAGGTATTCCTTGTTGTCAAAAGAGGTGCCGTAGTGAGGGTAGACCTACAACATAGACACACAATGTTAGATCTATCTAGGTTACCCACCCCTGTATTAGAGATGGTTATCGAACCATCTGTAAACACATCCAACCCTGACAGTGTGCCTCTCACCTCCTGAGAGACGAAGCGGAAGGAGAGAGAGGGGATTCCAGAGAAGGCCAGGAACGGATATGCAGAGTCTTCCATCTGCATGGGCTTAAACCTGATATCACACACACACACATTAGACCTACTGTACACATGTTTGGTGTGATATATCATTGGAGTGATAGGTGAGGTGTACTCACACTGCCCTCTCAAAGTTGACTCCAGCCACCTGATCATACAGAGACTTCCCAGACTCTCCAAAACCAATGGGATTCTTCACCTCCTTCATGGTTCTTTCCAGAAGGCTGTGGAGCAGGGGACTGGCAGATGCGTTCACAGCATAATTTCCTGAGGATCACATCCACACACGTATATAAAAAAAATACTTTATGAAGTATTTTGGTGGTGTGTGTGTGTGTGTGTGTACACACTCACCCGTGACTACTCCGTCCAGGCTGATGTAGGTGACAACTCTTCTGTCCAGAGAGGAGAGGTAACCCTGGAGAGGAACACACACGGCATTAAATATTGCACACTGCTAAATATCACACACTGCTACTTTAGAAGCTGGTCCAATCAGTGCCGTTCAGCGACATATTTTTCTCATCAAATGCCGTTAGCTGAAACACTACCTTATCCTGATGAACTTTCTACACATAGTGCGTTTGTGCAGTGCTCACCTCCAGCCACTCTGTAGCTCCAACACTGCCGTACTCTCCTGCACTCCAACTGGCAAACACCAGACTCCTCCTGGGACGGAAACCATCTACACACACAGACGTCAGAATGTGTGTGTGTGTTAAAATGCATTGGTGTGTGTATGTGTGTTAAAATGCATTGGTGTGTGTGTGTGTTAAAATGCATTGGTGTGTGTGTGTGTGTGTTAAAATGCATTGGTGTGTGTGTGTGTGTGTTAAAATGCATTGGTGTGTGTGTGTGTGTGTGTGTTAAAATGCATTGGTGTGTGTGTTAAAATGCATTGGTGTGTGTGTGTGTGTGTGTGTGTGTTAAAATGCATTGGTGTGTGTGTGTGTGTGTGTGTTAAAATGCATTGGTGTGTGTGTTAAAACACATTGGTGTGTGTGTGTGTGTTAAAACGCATTGGTGTGTGTGTGTGTGTGTTAAAATGCATTGGTGTGTTACCTGTGTGCACCATCTCAGACACAGCTCTAGCCAGCTCCAGCAGCAGTGTGGTCCCGACAGTGGCTTTAGCATAGCCTGGACCCCACGCATCCCTCTGAGCCCCCAGTACCACGTACCGACCTACACACAAGAAAATTAACACAAAACCCTGTCACTAGTACACACACTGTGCATAGAGATGAAACATTGCTCCTAAAACTGTAGTGTTCATAGATAGACCACTCAAAAAGACTGTGTGCCTCGGTTGGAAAGAGCATTGTGTTAACCACGCCATGGTCCTAGGCTCGATTCCTGCTGGGGTCACACACGTACCTGGCTCAGTGAAGCCCTTGATGACTCCAAAGACGTTGTGTATCTCGGTGTCCTGCAGCACGTTGTTCACCTCCACTGTGACATCCTCACTACTGGCCCCTCCCAGGGTGTACTTCACATTGTCCAGTTTTCCTTTAAAACTGGGAGGAGAATCAGGCCCACCTATACGTCTGGGGAGAGAGAGACACACAGTTAGGCGTAAGTGTGTGTGTGTGTGCGTGTGTGTGTGTGTGTGAGAGAGAGAGAGGTCTTACTTTAGTATCTTGACAGCAGTCTGAGCAGTAATGCTTTGGGCCAGTACATTGGACAGACCAGAGGACTGGGTGGGAGGGAACTGGGTGTGGTTGAAGGAGGGGAACCCTGGAGTATAGGGGTCTCCAGAACCTAGATGGACCTACAGGAAAACGTCACACAATCAGAGCTACGACATCAGAACTAAAGGGCTGCAGTTGAAGCAGCACCTCTGGATCAGGCTCAGTAATCATCAATAAGATTCACCCTGGAGTGGTGTGTGTGTGTACTCACATGCCCATATAGTTCAGTAGTTTCATTCTTGTGTTCAGGGTAAATCAACACAGCAGATACCCCCAATGCAGCTACATTAGCCACCTGAAACACAAACGCAGGTAAGAACACCAAAATCCACTGTTACATATTGTATCGCGCACACACACACACACACACACCATACCTGCTGTGCCAGGCTGATCTGTCCTGAAGCTCTCAGTAGAATCACGGTGCCGTTCAGCTCAACCTTCAGAGTCTGTAGCAGTGCCAAGTCCTCCTGACTCCCATAGTTGCCATACACTGCCTTGCCCTGCAGACACACAAAACAATTCCCCCTTGTGAGATTCAGGCAACAACTGTGATTGCGAACATTAAGTGGCAGAAAACATGTTACAACATGTCCCTTTAAAAGCGTTTAACCTTAGATTATATTGGGCCAAAATATCATCAGTCAATGTGGACATTGATTGGCTGACCTTTGCTTTTCCTGTGGCGCTATAGGCCAGATAGCCCTTAGGCTGGCACACCTCATCTTGGCCAATCAGTACACGGTTTGGCTTCTCACTGTGGGGAAAGGGGATTGGAGGGGAGACCGTTAGAAGCTAAGTGGAATTTTGCGTGTGCGAGACAGAGTATGTGTGTGTACGAGTACCTGTTGGGCATCTGTAGTTGGACATAGTGTGCGTCAGTCCAGGGCTCCATCTCCAGACTCTTAAAGCTTTCCAACACACGATTTCCCAGAAGGTTGTCTCCAGTGCTCCCTGCTGTGTGATCTGTCTGTTCAACATCACTGCACAGAGACAGAAAGAGAAACAGAGAAAGTCAGAAACCGACAGAAAGAAAGACAGACAGACATACAAACAGAGAGAGACAGGACAGTTTAGTTAATTAGTCTTTTCAGGTGTGTGTCTACCTCAGTCTGCTGTTGAAGGCGTCAGGAGTCAGTCTCCGTGCCAGCAGGTTGGTGATGTTGGTCCAGGATAGAGAGTATTCTACTATAGCCTTCTTAGCCACGCCCTCTTCCGGTTCAGAATCACAAGGGATTGGCTCCTGGAGAGGAGAACGGTGGCTCACATAGCCAATCAGATAACCTGAAACAGAGACGAGGCAGGGGTTGGTTAAAGAGAGAAGGTTTGTTTTGCTTCACCCAGTTCCCTGGGTGGGTGTAGATTTTACTTTAGGACCAATGGAATGGGCTAAAACACACAAATTCTGCCCACCCTGGGCACCGCGCAATGCAAGACGAATTCGCCCAGGGAGCGAGGGCGAGTGTGACAAAGACATAAGAGAGAGTGAAGAAGACTATGCACCGATGATGAAGATAAAGAGGATTCCAAGGGCCAGATAACACATGCGGTAGTTCCGCTTGGGGCGGGGCCTGTAGGAGGGCGAGCCCCCTGGTTGGCCTGCCTGCTCAGAGGGGGCGTGGTCATCTATGTCATCAGACAGCTTCACCTCCACGTGGCTCTCTCCGTCTGACTGCAGAGTGAAGGGGCTGTACCGCTCACTCTTAAACTACACACACAAAAGAAAGTGGGGGAGAGAAAATAGAGAAATTATGTGTTTGTTGGGGTCTGAGGCCAATATTGGGTGCGTGTACTTGAGAGATGCTCACCATTTTGGAAAGCGACGACCTCACTTGATTAACAGTTGCTGCCATTGTAAATCTTGAGGAAAGAGGCAATGAGAGGGAGGTAGAAGACAGAGGGTGAGAAGGGCACTGAAAGAAACAGGGAAGGTTAGTCTAAAGTCATTTTTGAGCTTATATCCTCATTCCGTTCCTCTCCCTTCTCCCTTAAGTTTGCATTAGAGGTGTTCACGGGTCCAAAAAGAAAGTTGGAGCCGTTCCAATAAGGACCTGGGGCTTTCTCACCCGGACCCGATATGTATAAATAAAAGCAAAATAAATAAATAAATAAATATAAAAAAGACCCATTCCAAACGGACCTGAGGACAGCTAGACAATTCCGAAGTTTCTAAAACTGTTTGAATGATGTCTGTGAGTATAACAGAACTCATATGGCAGGCAAAAATCTGAGAAGAAATCCAAACAGGAAGTGGGAAATCTGAGGTTGGTTGATTTTCAACCCAGTCCCTATTGAATACACCGTGGGATATTGGTTATGTTGACCTTAAGCCTTCCACTAGATGTCAACCGTCTTTAGAAACTTGAACGAGGCTTCCACTGTGATGTGGGTCCGGATGGGAGCTGTTTGAGTCAGTGGTCTGGCAGAGAGCCAGGTCCTGGTCATGCGCATTTCACATGATATCGACCTGTGTTCCATGGCTTTTCTACAGACAATGGAATTCTCCGGTTGGAACGTTATTGAAGATTTATGATAACAACATCCTAAAGATTGATTCTATACTTAGTTTGAAATGTTTCTAAGACCTGTAATATAACTTTTTGTCCGACGTTCGGCTGGACCTGCACAAGCGTTTGGATTTGTGTACTAAACGCGCTAACAAAAGTAGCTACTTGGACATAAATAATGGACATTATCGAACAAAACAAACATTTAATTGTGGAACTAGGATTCCTGGGAGCGCATTCTGACGAAGATCATCAAAGGTAAAGGAATATTTATAATGTTATTTCTGACTTCTGTTGACTCCAACATGGCGGATACATTTTTTGCTTTTTCTGAGCACCGTCTCAGTTTATTGCATGGTTTGCTTTTTCCGTAAAGTTTAAAAAAAAATCTGACACAGCGGTTGCAGAGGTACATGTATATTTCCATGTCTAACAATTGTATTTTCATCAACATTTATAATGAGTATTTCTGTAAAATTGTGGCTCTCTGCAATACCACCGGATGTTTTTGGAACTAGTGAACGTAACGCTAAATGTATACTGAGATTTTTTTATTTAAATATACACTTTATCAAACAAAACATACATGTATTGTGTAACATGAAGTCCTATGAGTGTCATCTGATGAAGATCGTCAAAGGTTAGTGATTAATTTGATCTATATTTGTGCTTTTTGTGACTTCTCTTTGGCTGGAAAAATGGCTGTGTTTTTCTGTGAGTTGGTGGTGACCTAACATAATCGTTTGTGGTGCTTTCGGCTGTAAAGCCTATTTGAAATCGGACACTGTGGTGGGATAAATAACAAGATTGTCTTTAAAACGGTATAAGATACATGTAATGTTTGAGGAATTTTAATTATGAGATTTCTGTTGTTTTGAATTTGGCGCCCTACACTTTCACTGGCTGTTGTCATATCGACCCCGTTAATTAACGGGATTGCAGCCCTAAGAAGTTAAAGTAGCTAACGTTAGCTAGGTGGGCTAACTGAGGCTGCAGTGCCTGCACTTTCTGATCCTACAGTTACAAATAACTCCATTCTGAACATTAAGTAACCTGCCTGTTGGCTCTTAGGCTACAATGACTGTCCTTCTCCTTTTAATTCTGTAATTTTAACTCCATCTTCCGTTGATTAGATATCTCCTTACTTTTGCCACACATGGAACGAGGCTCTATGACGTCAATTTCCAATTTGATAATTCATGATTGGCCAACAACAAGCTACCATGCTCCACTCTCGCGTAAAGCAAGAGCAATTGCATAAATTATTAAATTAATCTCTCTCTACTGCAGCATTCCCAGATCTGTAAAGGCCCTTCCGGACAAGTCAGCTAAAATGACATATACCCTAGATCTATGACAATCAAATCAGATGCAACCCAGAACCACAACATTCTTTAGAATTCTGGATCCAGAGCCACCCGAGTGATGTATTGGGTCTGGGTATTCGAGTACAGGTGGATCCATGAAGAATTCTGAAGAGGTACACTCTTCACTCCCTCTCAAGGTTTAAAATCATTGGATTGGTGTAAGCAATAGGAAATACAGAATTTCCATAATTTAACACATTAAGGTGGAGGGAATGAATAAACCCTTCATGGAGAATAGGGCTGTACTGTAGACACAAAACAGATCAGTCATTTACTGAACCAGTGATAAGCATCAGGCCCAGGAATATTTGTTGCGTAAATACAGAGTTTAGTTGTGTCAAGCAGCACAGGTTGCTTCAGGCAGGAAGTTACAATCAAAGCCACAAATGGAGACAGAGATACTTCTGCTACCAACCAACATGAGGTGACGCAACACAAGAAATGATCACACACAGACAGCAGGCAGACCTTTTCTATCTCTTCCCCTCTCCCTAACCTTGCTAAGACTCAACACTAGACCATGGCCTTCTCTCACACTGGAGACAAAACACACACACACACAAATAACAAAACCTGAGAAACTGATAGTCACAGCATCAAAGTCCATACAGCACAAACAGATCTGGGGCAAGGCTAAGAAACTCACGGCATCAACTGAGAATTATTCATCTTTAATCTGCCTCTGAGTGGGGCGTAGCCAAGTCAGAACCAGTTAACTATACATACATTTCTCCCGCCGTTTCCTTGTGGTTGGCAAGAGAGAACACACACACCCATCAGAAACAGTTTTACACCCCAACACACCCACCCACCATGAGTGTCACAAGTATAGCACACTTAAGACATTTTTGTCATTCTTATGCAAAGCGACTTACACGTTAAATACACATTTTTTAAAGTATTTAAAAAAGTGCCTTGCTCAAGGGTACACCTAAACATTTTTCACCTAGTCGGCTCGGGGATTAGAGGCTTCAGAGAACCAGGACCCCTATACCAAATATACAGACACGCTTTTTGGAATCATGAGGAGTTAAGACACAGTAATCCCCATCTTCTTCATCATGTCCAGCTAAATCAGTTTATGTTAGGTAATAATAATTATACTGAGATGTCTCTCTCATGGCTACATTACGTATGATATTTCCTATGGTTGCCAACACTACACGTCAGCAGAGATCATTTATAGTATGGCTTTGACAGCCCTAACTATACCATCAAGGTCAGAGCTGGCACTTCCTGGTCGTCAATGACTGTGCACATAGAGGAAGCCATTGCTATAAAATGAATCTGCCAGATGTCCATATAATGATTTATACAACTACAATTTAACAGTGCAGATTGAAATATTAGGAGTTAGCTAAAAGACGTACCTAGTTTGATTAGAAGCTGAGACCATTTAAGACGTCTATGGCAAGGAAGTCGTATTGACTGGCAGGCCTGGCTAAAGCGACCATGTTGCTTTTATGGCTAACTTACCCTGGCTAATAATAAGCATAGACATCTAGCTACATTATTATGTTCATGCATGTCATTATGACAACTTGAAATGGATTTATCGATAAAATGCTAGCTAGCTATAGTTAACTTTAACTAGCTAACGTTGCAGACAGACACAGTAGCTAACCTCGATGCAACCAATAGTTTTTACAGTCCAGCACAATGTAAAAACCCTATTGGTTGCATCGAAGCTAATTTATAGCTAAGTCACCTCAGCTATCTACAGCTTATCAGTAGATAAAAACAATGCAATAAAAGTGACTGTTGAATAAAACTATATTTAGTTAGCTAGCTTGCTACACAGTCATATTCTCACCTCTCTCCGCCGATCCACGTGCTCTGCTCTCTTCACTCGAACTGGCAACCTTCACTGGAAGAGTGCTTGGCGGTACTTCCGGTATGTCGTACCCCTGCCGCCAAAAAATTATGGAACGAAATGGATTTTGGCTGACATTCTGCAAATTCGATCAAACATTTGATGTCAATAGTTTTCTATTCCCAAAACTAAAATATGTTATGTAAAGAGTGGACATTTTGCAAGTTTAAAAAAATCGCGTTGTTCAGGAGTGCAAAGGTGAATTGAGTTATTACGCACATTTCAGTAGGCGTTCCCTAACGGAAATATGCAGATGAGCCCAGTTCTAAATGCTCTTTTAGTTATAAAGATCTTTGGTACCACCACAGATAGAACAATGAGGTTAGTTGAAAAAATATGTTTTATAATTATCTGAAGATAGATCACAGCGGAGCAAATACATCATAGTGGGTAGAACAAGCAAGGAAGTGGGCAGAGCCATGCACGAGTTAGTAAGATCCTATTGGCGCGTTCGAGCATTATTTGCATATTTCCGTTAGGGAATGCCTACTATGTGCGTATGTGCAATAACTAAATTCAAACGTTCTATCGATGATAAAATGTGCAGAATGTCGGGCAAAAGCCATCTCGCGCCGTCTTCTCACACTGCTTGGCACTGAGCTCTCTCTCATCACCATATCTGGTGGTGAGTGGAAATGCCAACAGGGTGCTTTAGATGTATACATCCAGTGATACAGCGGTCTCATTGTTCTATCTGTGGTACCATCCTCCTCCCGGGCTCCCCATCCCCTCCCCACACACCACCCTGATAATGTGCTTTTAGGATCTTTAGCTACTAGAGTGACATTAGAGGGCTTGCAGTTGACGTACGATGCCTCCTAGCGGCCATGTTGGAAGACCCCCACATTAATATTTCTGAAAATAACAGCCAAGTGGCTACCCCAAACTGCATGAAAACATTGCCTAAATCTAGTTGATTCGTCACCACGGTAATTTTCTGTAAAGTATTTGGCTGCTCTAACAAGGAAGGACAGACAATGGGGAAAAAATATGCTTACAGATTCCCCACAATCATGAAACACCATTGGTGAAACCAAGATAAGACTCAAGAATGGTCAGAAAAGTGAAGAAACTTATTTGCCCGTCAAGACCTGAACCCAGACAGCTGTCAATAACAGGTCTGCTACGATCATGTCATCACTGGTAAGTCAAGTCTGATCGATTTCGAGTTTAGTTAAGCTGTTATGCTAACCAGGTGTAAGTGAGGACTTGATGTATTCTTTAGGTTAGGTTTTACTTCATGTGTTCGCTCCCATGTGCTGGTAAGGGCACAGATGACAGACAGGTAGGATTCCAGTTGAGGTGGTTTAATAACGCTGAAGATGCACAGGCACAGAACAGCACCGCATAGTGTATGTAGTATGGGTGGGCTAAGGCACTTAGTGGTCTTGCAACTTGCTTCAACCAAAGTGTGTGTGTGTGGTCTGCAAGAGAGAAATAAAGATACAATAGTGAATGACAGAATATAATCTCCACATCTCTTATAAACAATATGCATGGCTAGTACATGACTATGATGACAATGTTATACAGGACCATACAGCGCAATACAACGTGACTCTACTAATTTTAGATCTAAGGGGTGCTGCTGCACGTGTACTACAAAGCATAGCACCATCATCTTCAGTACAGGGCTACAACTGCACAATGAACTTGAATACCTCTAAACAGTGAAATACAATGTAATAGCCATATAATGATGTAGCATACACATATACAATTACAGGGCATATAAACGACGCACCGTGGGACATTATCCTAAACAAATACTGGATTAAATGTCCGAAATGATAAGACAACCATTACAGAGCTAGCCAGCTCACAATAGCTAGCAGTAGAAACTACAATTAGCATAACCATAAATATGACATTAATGTCACAGTGCATTTTCAGACATAAACACCTGAAAGATATGAAATATGTACTTAAATATCAACAAGGACGCACACTGGCCTTGGCTAACAAAATGAAAGATAACTGATGGAAAAACACAAGGATGGCTAGAACTTTGTCTCACTTGACTTCTCTCGAGCTAATCTTCTTCTCTGAGCTGGAGATCGCCCAGCATGCTCTGCTCCACTTGACCGGTGGGTGGAGCTACAACTCTCATATGATGAATTAACATTACTGATATGATTACCTACAAATACTTCACAGTCTTTTGTACACCAGGTTAGCCAAAATTAGCTAGATAGCTTGTAGTTTAGCAATTAGCATGTGTCGCGTGAGTTTAAAGTTTTGGGGAAGCTATTTTTCACCATAAAAATGCACCTTTATAAGAATGGATTACATGCCTCTATCATTGCATTTGCAGACAAATGTAAGCCTACTATTCCTAATGTTATGAATAGATTAGATATTAATAGCCTAAATTATCACTAAGCGCTTAATTTAGTGGCATAGGCTACCATCGTATTAAAAGAGATTCAGCTAATTTCTCCAGTCATATAATGTGTAGTAGAATTCCATGAAATGTTATCAAAGGCCACATTTTTCCTGTGCGAAGGAAACGTCTCTGAAAAAGGGGTCCTGGCTAAAAGGAATCCAGCTTTGGTCAAATTGTCAAAAGTAATTTTTGTTCATTTTAACTAACCCTAACCCTTTTCATAACCTTAACCTAATTCTCCTAACCTGCTACGAAAATGTAAAATAAGACGTGTTGTGGAATATCTAATCAAAAGGGAAGAGAGACTGCAGATTCATTCAAACAACACTTTATTATACGATTAGCAAAAATGAAGCGTATCAACCATCACCAAGAATGGCTCAGAGTTGAAAGCTTAACAAACATAGCCAGGTCTCTGCTTTTATTGAGAAAATACAACCCCTTTCTGTATACGTGGCAGTCAGCAGATACACAACGAATTACGTTTTACACACGGTGTAGACTTAAGATAGCACAAGGTTGACAGCCTGAGGGCTCAACCGTCTAATTGCATTCACAACAAACACTATAGCTGCATTACAAACACTGAAAAGACACACCCTCTCCCCTCAGCCTTCAAATTAAGTGGACACTTCTGATGACGCATCATGACGTCTGACGAGATTACACTTGCAGGGTGAGGGAGGAAGGAATTAATTTTAAATGGACCGCCCATGCCTGGAAATTCATCACCCGTTTGTGTGTTTTTTTTGTGGGTGCTTTATATGCGCTACAGTCAATTATGATTGCATGTCTACTTATATTAATAATTATATAGTTATTATAAACTGGGTGGTTCGAGCCCTGAATGCTGATTGGCTGACAGCTGTGGTACAGTGGGGCAAAAAAAGTATTTATTCAGCCACCAATTGTGCAAGTTCTCCCACTTAAAAAGATGAGAGAGGCCTGTAATTTTCATCATAGGTACACTTCAACTATGACAGACAAAATTAGGAAAAAAAATCCAGAAAATCCCACTGTAGGATTTTTAATGAATTTATTTGCAAATTGTGGTGGAAAATAAGTATTTGGTCAATAACAAAAGTTTATCTCAATACTTTGTTATATACCCTTTGTTGGCAATGACAGAGGTCAAACGTTTTCTGTAAGTCTTCACAAGGTTTTCACACACTGTTGCTGGTATTTTGGCCCATTCCTCCATGCAGATCTCCTCTAGAGCAGTGATGTTTTGGGGCTGTTGCTGGGCAACACGGACTTTCAACTCCCTCCAAAGATTGTCTATGGGGTTGAGATCTGGAGACTGGCTAGGCCACTCCAGGACCTTGAAATGCTTCTTACGAAGCCACTCCTTCGTTGCCCAGGCGGTGTGTTTGGGATCATTGTCATGCTGAAAGACCCAGCCACGTTTCATCTTCAATGCCCTTGCTGATGGAAGGAGGTTTTCACTCAAAATCTCACGATACATGGCCCCATTCATTCTTTCCTTTACACGGATCAGTCATCCTGGTCCCTTTGCAGAAAAACAGCCTCAAAGCATGATGTTTCCACCCACATGCTTCACAGTAGGTATGGTGTTCTTTGGATGCAACTCTTTGTCCTCCAAACACGACGAGTTGAGTTTTTACCAAAAAGTTATATTTTGGTTTCATCTGACCATAAGACATTCTCCCAATCTTCTTCTGGATCATCCAAATGCTCTCTAGCAAACTTCAGATGGGCCTGGACATTATACTTTTATACTGATAATAAGTTCAAACAGGTGCCATTAATACAGGTAACGAGTGGAGGACAGAGGAGCCTCTTAAAGAAGAAGTTACAGGTCTGTGAGAGCCAGAAATCTTGCTTGTTTGTAGGTGACCAAATACTTATTTTCCACCATAATTTGCAAATAAATTCATAGAAAATCCTACAATAGGATTTTCTGGATTTTTTTTCTCATTTTGTCTGTCATAGTTGAAGTGTACCTATGATGAAAATTACAGGCCTCTCTCATCTTTTTAAGTGGGAGAACTTGCACAATTGGTGGCTGACTAAATACTTTTTTGCCCCACTGTACGTACGTACGTACATACATACATACATACATACAAACATACACAGTACAGCTAAGAGGGATTCAAACTCACTGTGTGCTGTACCTTGCTCATCCAGGACTTGCGTTTATAGAGAGCTCTCCTTCTCTTGACTGCCTCCCAAAGCCTCCTCTGTCCTGCAACACACAGAGAATATATTACACACCGTCAGCCTCCTATGTCCTGCAACACACAGAGAATACATTACACACCGTCAGCCTCCTCTGTCCTGCAACACACAGAGAATACATTACACACCGTCAGCCTCCTCTGTCCTGCAACACACAGAGAATACATTACACACCGTCAGCCTCCTCTGGCAACCTGCCACCCCATCCCCTGGTTAAAGGACAGAGAACAGAACAGGGTGTAGAGACGATGCGATAAGGCATATTATGACCTCGTTGTGACCATGTTATGACATCGCTGTGACTGTGTTATGACCTCGTTGTGACTGTGTTATGACCTCGTTGTAACTGTTATTACCATTTCTGGAGGAATAGACTTTGAACTTTCCTTGATTTTTAAAATAGGATATACTTTACATACCTGGGCGCCCCATGCCGATCTTCTCCAGGTCTTCATTCTTGACATAGTCGAAGTGTGACAGGCGCGTCACGTTCAGCTCATCACGAATACGCAGGAAGTACTGCTGCAGCTGAACGTCTGTTAACAGATCTACCAACCACTCTGTCCCCTCCTCCGTCATCTACACACACACACACACACACACACACACACAGTCAATAAACTAACAACTAAATCAACCAGTCTCTAACACAGTATATAAAATACTTTACCATCTCTTCTTCCCCTCTCTCCTTCATTAATCCCTCCTTCCTCTCTTCCTTCTTTTCCTCCTCCTCCTCCTCTTCTCTCTCGTAGGACAGACGCTGGTACATAGAGTTCTCTGCCATGGCTGCTGCTCACCCCACACTCGTCCTACAATCTCTCCCTCTCTCCCGGTCCTCTATGATTTTGTCCTGGATTCAGCCGTGTGTGTGTATGTGTGTGTATTAGAGCAGTGTTAAGTCTAAGTTCCTCTCTGCGTCACTCTGCTCCAAGTCTGCCCAGTGTTGATCGCCCCTCACACACACCAGTAGACTCCACTCTCATCCATTTCTAACAGCCAAGCTAAGCTATCTATCTATATACTCTCCCTTTCTCCCTCTATACTGACTCACCCCTGCACAGCACACCTCGACACCTCCCTACGCCCTCTCCTCTCTACACCTCCCTACCCTCTCCATTCCTCTCTAACCTCCTTACCCTCTATCTTTTCTACTCCTCCCTACTACTCTCCCTCTGACTCTTAACATCCTCTGTGTACTGTTGAATAAGACAACATTCCTGGATAGAGAGAGGAGGGAGGAGAGATGCAGTTGATGCAGAGACCAGGTAACCATGACAACTCAGTGAGCTATTACCATCCTGAGTGATGGCAGCTGACAGGACCAGCAAGTGACAAGTGGATACTGTGCATATCAGAGGGTAAGAGGGAGACTGAGAAATTGAAGAAGATGGTGCCAATTATTCTCCCTTCTTGGACTCATTCAGCTCAACACATGTGAGGTGTGAACACACACAACAAACCACCACAAGCACACACACACTAAATGAGTGGAGAAATAGTGCTTACTCTCCGTCTCTGTCTTATTGAGGGCACTCTGAATATCGAAAGCTAAATATAGCCTGTATTCCTCTTATCAAACAGCACTGCAGTGCAGACTTCTGTTGCTATAGGGAAAATACAGTACTCTACCTTCTCTCTTGTTAAATACCATAAATGACCCTGGGCTAAATAACAGAGATGCGCATCGAATCTAACATGTACACTTCGGCTTTTCAACTAATCGATTGAAATGTTAAACATAATATGTCGCATCAGTGGACCATACAGACACTGATTAGCCTATTAAAGGTACCCTAATTAGTGACAAAGATCTGAATCAAGATAACGTTATAGTTCATGGCGGCGCTCAGAGAGAGATGGAGAAAGAGTATCCCTATGTTCTCAACATCGCCAAAACTCGCCTTAATCGGTTGTTTTCACCTTGGTAACAGAAGCACCCAGTTGATTCCTGTCGGTTCTCTATTCTCTCCGTTAATTCCTGGTAGCGTGTTGCTGGGATTACTGGCGTTGCGTCACCGCGTCAGCGACGGTACGTTCCAGGCCACAAACATTGCAGCGGCCAGCGCGCCGCACAAATGATCGATCGGGTAGATTAGCTGCTTTTAGCAACGCTAGTATTTACATACTAGTTTTTACATACTAGTATTGCTAGGAATTAGTTTGAACAAACGGAAGCCAGAAATTAAATATTTCATTTTACTCTGCTGATTGTAAGGTTGTTCCTTTTGCAGGGGGTAAATAGATTTTTTTTATTTTTTTTTTTAAATATAACAGAATGTAAATTCAACTGCCTTTCCAAATGTGGGTCTGTTGTAGACCCACTTCCTCTCCGTTTACCTCGTCAAAATAAAAGACCTGCATGTGCGCCCTATCTGCACAAAAAAACAAGAATGTCGGGATTTTTTTGACATGAGGTAAACAGAAAAGAACTGCATGGGTCAACAACAGACCCAGGTTTAGAAATGTTTTAGGTTCCATTAGATGCTTTTTTCTTCTCAAATTCCCTACTGCATAAGGACCAAGCCTACACACAATCGACAGGCTAAGTTAAAATATAATTTTATTTAACTACAGGCGGGCGATATTTTTTGTTGTTGCCAATTCCCAGCAACACTAGTGTGTAAATACTAGCGTTGCTAAAAACAGCTAGGCAATTCGTGATTTGATAGTTAGCTAACAACCACAATTAATTATCAATAACCACACACACAGTCCAGTATTGCTAAACCAAAAGGTTTATTGAAGCGCAACAGAAAATTAGAACTCAATAGTACAAAAACCTCTAAAAAGCATCCATACTCTGTCAGATGAACATGTATGAGTACAGACTAGCACTGACAAGTCTAACAGAAATGTTACTAGTTACCTGATTGACAGTGTGATCAATAATCAAAATGACAAGAATATTTAGCGGACAGCTACAACAGGAGTTTCAGTGTCTGATAATTCACTGCATGGGAAAATACACAGGAATAGAATCGTATTGGCCTGAATGGGAATACCTGTTATAGGGATTGCATTTCTAAGGGAAAATACACAGGAATAGAATCGTATTGGCCTGAATGGGAATACCTGTTGTAGGGATTGCATTTCTAAGGGAAAATACAGTAACATGCCATAGGACGCACAGGAGGTTGGTGGGACATTAATTGGGGAGGACGGGCTTGTGGTAATGGCTGAAGCGGAATGGTATCAAACACATGGTTTCTATGGGTTTGATGCCATTCCAGTCGCTCCAGCCATTATTATGAGCCGGCCCCCCCTCAGCAACCTTCACCAGTAGGTAGGACTTATCCATTACAAGTAGTTCAGAGGGGAACAAGAGCAATAGCAGGTCACACACAGAAAGGACACGCATACTAGACTGAACACAAAGAAAAATATAGTTATAAAACTCTGGGAAACACTGTTCCCGATAAGTTACTCCACCCTTCAGTGAAATATGGGAGTCACTGCCCCCGATACATACAAACACACATTGGTAGGCAAAAACTACCATCAATGCTTGTCATTATGAAAGACACTGCTCCCGATAATGATTCAGATCAGAAATATAAACTGCTCCAAAATAACTGGTTAACAGAAATGGCTCTTTTGCTGCCTGAATGATATTATTTCAGGATATACAACTCTATATAAACTATATAAAGCTTGTTTAATAAGTTCAGCTCAAAGAGATTTGAGCCTGTTTTCCTTGACGTTGCATCTGAAATGACACCCTATTCAGTTTACTACTTTGAACCAGTCTTTTAAGGCTTTCTAAAACAGGGTGAAATCTCAGATGTGGCCCAAGTAGCTAGCTCTGACATGTTTAAAACATGCCACATTGAACACTCTGAATTTAAGTGCATGCATTTCAGCCAATCAAAATGAAATGTGACAGTCATGACAACCGCCGCTGTCGGGGACCCAACGTTTCTGAGGCGATACCCTGTTGCTGCGGGTTTCTGTTTCCAGTAGCGTGGTAGCAGGAGGTGGTGTATTTCTGTTAACAGAGTTGTGTATACAGAGAAAGTCTGACCATCTGTAGCTGGACAGTTTTTCAGAATGTTTCATCCGTATTAAAGGGCTTCCGTGTCGGTCTCAATATTAAACGGCAAGGCAAACTGAATATTTAAACTGTCATGGGACCTTGGGTGGTCAGACTATCTGTTTACGTGACTCTGTTGGTTCAGCAGATGCTGCCGTAGTAGGAGACAGTATAACCGTCATAAGTTTGGAAGGCACAGCTCCCGATAACTTTATCAAAAGCCAAACGAAGGCCTACCCGTCATAAGTCTGGAAGGCACAGCTCCCGATAACTTTATCAAATTAAACGATAACTTTATCAAAAGCCAAACGAAGGCCTACTATCAAAAGCCAAACGAAGGCCTACCCGCCATAAGTGTGGAAGGCACAGCTCCCGATAACTTTATCAAAGGACAAACGAAGGCCTACCCGCCATAAGTCTGGAAGGCACAGCTCCCGATAACTTTATCAAAGGACAAACGAAGGCCTACCCGCCATAAGTCTGGAAGGCACAGCTCCCGATAACTTTATCAAATTAAACGATAACTTTATCAAAAGCCAAACGAAGGCCTACCCGTCATAAGTCTGGAAGGCACAGCTCCCGATAACTTCTATAAAAAACGAAACGACATTTAAACATTTATAGTGAGCACTGGCACTGATAAATAAATAAATAAACTCTTAACCCAAATGAACGACATGAAACTGACATAAATCTGGAAGGCACTGCTTCCGATAACTTCATAAATATAAACAATATCTTTATCAAACTGATAACATTTATAGTGATCTCTGCCACTGATAAATAAATATAAATAGGCTCCAAGGGGTTAGAGGTCGTCTCTGTAGTAGTGAGCAAGGCTTTAGTTTGGGGGGTGGGTGAAGAGGGATCAGACAGTGATTCTTCAGGAAGTCTAGTGACTGGGTCTTCACTCGTTACAACGGTCACAAAGCCGTAATTACGGGTAAACCCCAACTATTTCTATCTGATTTTAAACCTAATCACACTGCTAACATTACGCCTAATCCTAACCTTAAAATGAAGACTAAAAAGCAAATGTTCTTTTCATGAATTTTTACAAGACACATTACTTTGTGGCTGTGATAAATAGTGACAACCCAGTGACTGACACTGGAAGGACCAACTTGAAAACAGTACTTCCTGGTCACCGTTATGACATAATCACCCCTGACAAATCCCTCGTTATCTAATCCTGGGTTTTAAAGTGAACAAGGATGAGGCTGAAGCCCCTGACACACACAGTTAGACCGCGTTAGATCTGGTTGTCGCTGTCCCAGACGTCTCCAGAGAGAGCGTTGGCACAGCCCTGTACCGTCCAGGTGGCCAGGGCCAGCTGGGTCCGCAGTGCCTCCCTGTCCTCCCCCTCCAACATGGCTGCCATGGTGTGGGAACCATGGCCAAACAGCAGGTGGCGGAACGGAACCTCTTTGGGGGAGACAAACGGTGAGAGGAGGTTGTGTTCCACCTGGGCAGAGAGAGAGGAGAATCCAATGTTAGTTTATGAATCAAGACAAAACCACTAATTGACTTCTGTTCACTATAAAACAGGAGCCGTATGGCCTTGATCGGTTTAGATGACACGGGGTTGCGTGTGTGTATATGTGTATCTCACCCTCATGATGCGGTCGTTGATGTTGTGGCAGGCCAGTGTGTCAGTGAGGTCGGTGTTGAGTAGTTCGGTGTTGAGGTCAGTAGCAGCTCTACTGTAGGACCCTAAGGCCATGATGAGCCAACGAGCTGACAGACCCTCGGCAGAACCATCCTGTAACACAACATAATTAGGGCTGTGCTAAAAAACAACAACTACAATGTCAACAAAATCAACCATGAAAACAAACCCGGGTGACTTGTTTGAGGCGCCGGTTGATGTTGACCACCGATTGGCTGAGAACCTTCCTGTAGCGTAGCACGTCCAGATACAGCACGTGATCGTGGACCAGTCGTAACGCCAGCTGACCTGCGACCAATCCCGCCCCAGTGGCTATGGAACCAAGGCAATGGGCGGTGGCGAAACCAAGGTATTCCTTGTTGTCAAAAGAGGTGCCGTAGTGAGGGTAGACCTACAACATAGACACACAATGTTAGATCTATCTAGGTTACCCACCCCTGTATTAGAGATGGTTATCGAACCATCTGTAAACACATCCAACCCTGACAGTGTGCCTCTCACCTCCTGAGAGACGAAGCGGAAGGAGAGAGAGGGGATTCCAGAGAAGGCCAGGAACGGATATGCAGAGTCTTCCATCTGCATGGGCTTAAACCTGATATCACACACACACACATTAGACCTACTGTACACATGTTTGGTGTGATATATCATTGGAGTGATAGGTGAGGTGTACTCACACTGCCCTCTCAAAGTTGACTCCAGCCACCTGATCATACAGAGACTTCCCAGACTCTCCAAAACCAATGGGATTCTTCACCTCCTTCATGGTTCTTTCCAGAAGGCTGTGGAGCAGGGGACTGGCAGATGCGTTCACAGCATAATTTCCTGAGGATCACATCCACACACGTATATAAAAAAAATACTTTATGAAGTATTTTGGTGGTGTGTGTGTGTGTGTGTGTACACACTCACCCGTGACTACTCCGTCCAGGCTGATGTAGGTGACAACTCTTCTGTCCAGAGAGGAGAGGTAACCCTGGAGAGGAACACACACGGCATTAAATATTGCACACTGCTAAATATCACACACTGCTACTTTAGAGGCTGGTCCAATCAGTGCCGTTCAGCGACATATTTTTCTCATCAAATGCCGTTAGCTGAAACACTACCTTATCCTGATGAACTTTCTACACATAGTGCGTTTGTGCAGTGCTCACCTCCAGCCACTCTGTAGCTCCAACACTGCCGTACTCTCCTGCACTCCAACTGGCAAACACCAGACTCCTCCTGGGACGGAAACCATCTACACACACAGACGTCAGAATGTGTGTGTGTGTTAAAATGCATTGGTGTGTGTATGTGTGTTAAAATGCATTGGTGTGTGTGTGTGTTAAAATGCATTGGTGTGTGTGTGTGTGTGTTAAAATGCATTGGTGTGTGTGTGTGTGTGTTAAAATGCATTGGTGTGTGTGTGTGTGTGTGTGTTAAAATGCATTGGTGTGTGTGTTAAAATGCATTGGTGTGTGTGTGTGTGTGTGTGTGTGTTAAAATGCATTGGTGTGTGTGTGTGTGTGTGTGTTAAAATGCATTGGTGTGTGTGTTAAAACACATTGGTGTGTGTGTGTGTGTTAAAACGCATTGGTGTGTGTGTGTGTGTGTTAAAATGCATTGGTGTGTTACCTGTGTGCACCATCTCAGACACAGCTCTAGCCAGCTCCAGCAGCAGTGTGGTCCCGACAGTGGCTTTAGCATAGCCTGGACCCCACGCATCCCTCTGAGCCCCCAGTACCACGTACCGACCTACACACAAGAAAATTAACACAAAACCCTGTCACTAGTACACACACTGTGCATAGAGATGAAACATTGCTCCTAAAACTGTAGTGTTCATAGATAGACCACTCAAAAAGACTGTGTGCCTCGGTTGGAAAGAGCATTGTGTTAACCACGCCATGGTCCTAGGCTCGATTCCTGCTGGGGTCACACACGTACCTGGCTCAGTGAAGCCCTTGATGACTCCAAAGACGTTGTGTATCTCGGTGTCCTGCAGCACGTTGTTCACCTCCACTGTGACATCCTCACTACTGGCCCCTCCCAGGGTGTACTTCACATTGTCCAGTTTTCCTTTAAAACTGGGAGGAGAATCAGGCCCACCTATACGTCTGGGGAGAGAGAGACACACAGTTAGGCGTAAGTGTGTGTGTGTGTGCGTGTGTGTGTGTGTGTGAGAGAGAGAGAGGTCTTACTTTAGTATCTTGACAGCAGTCTGAGCAGTAATGCTTTGGGCCAGTACATTGGGCAGACCAGAGGACTGGGTGGGAGGGAACTGGGTGTGGTTGAAGGAGGGGAACCCTGGAGTATAGGGGTCTCCAGAACCTAGATGGACCTACAGGAAAACGTCACACAATCAGAGCTACGACATCAGAACTAAAGGGCTGCAGTTGAAGCAGCACCTCTGGATCAGGCTCAGTAATCATCAATAAGATTCACCCTGGAGTGGTGTGTGTGTGTACTCACATGCCCATATAGTTCAGTAGTTTCATTCTTGTGTTCAGGGTAAATCAACACAGCAGATACCCCCAATGCAGCTACATTAGCCACCTGAAACACAAACGCAGGTAAGAACACCAAAATCCACTGTTACATATTGTATCGCGCACACACACACACACACACACCATACCTGCTGTGCCAGGCTGATCTGTCCTGAAGCTCTCAGTAGAATCACGGTGCCGTTCAGCTCAACCTTCAGAGTCTGTAGCAGTGCCAAGTCCTCCTGACTCCCATAGTTGCCATACACTGCCTTGCCCTGCAGACACACAAAACAATTCCCCCTTGTGAGATTCAGGCAACAACTGTGATTGCGAACATTAAGTGGCAGAAAACATGTTACAACATGTCCCTTTAAAAGCGTTTAACCTTAGATTATATTGGGCCAAAATATCATCAGTCAATGTGGACATTGATTGGCTGACCTTTGCTTTTCCTGTGGCGCTATAGGCCAGATAGCCCTTAGGCTGGCACACCTCATCTTGGCCAATCAGTACACGGTTTGGCTTCTCACTGTGGGGAAAGGGGATTGGAGGGGAGACCGTTAGAAGCTAAGTGGAATTTTGCGTGTGCGAGACAGAGTATGTGTGTGTACGAGTACCTGTTGGGCATCTGTAGTTGGACATAGTGTGCGTCAGTCCAGGGCTCCATCTCCAGACTCTTAAAGCTTTCCAACACACGATTTCCCAGAAGGTTGTCTCCAGTGCTCCCTGCTGTGTGATCTGTCTGTTCAACATCACTGCACAGAGACAGAAAGAGAAACAGAGAAAGTCAGAAACCGACAGAAAGAAAGACAGACAGACATACAAACAGAGAGAGACAGGACAGTTTAGTTAATTAGTCTTTTCAGGTGTGTGTCTACCTCAGTCTGCTGTTGAAGGCGTCAGGAGTCAGTCTCCGTGCCAGCAGGTTGGTGATGTTGGTCCAGGATAGAGAGTATTCTACTATAGCCTTCTTAGCCACGCCCTCTTCCGGTTCAGAATCACAAGGGATTGGCTCCTGGAGAGGAGAACGGTGGCTCACATAGCCAATCAGATAACCTGAAACAGAGACGAGGCAGGGGTTGGTTAAAGAGAGAAGGTTTGTTTTGCTTCACCCAGTTCCCTGGGTGGGTGTAGATTTTACTTTAGGACCAATGGAATGGGCTAAAACACACAAATTCTGCCCACCCTGGGCACCGCGCAATGCAAGACGAATTCGCCCAGGGAGCGAGGGCGAGTGTGACAAAGACATAAGAGAGAGTGAAGAAGACTATGCACCGATGATGAAGATAAAGAGGATTCCAAGGGCCAGATAACACATGCGGTAGTTCCGCTTGGGGCGGGGCCTGTAGGAGGGCGAGCCCCCTGGTTGGCCTGCCTGCTCAGAGGGGGCGTGGTCATCTATGTCATCAGACAGCTTCACCTCCACGTGGCTCTCTCCGTCTGACTGCAGAGTGAAGGGGCTGTACCGCTCACTCTTAAACTACACACACAAAAGAAAGTGGGGGAGAGAAAATAGAGAAATTATGTGTTTGTTGGGGTCTGAGGCCAATATTGGGTGCGTGTACTTGAGAGATGCTCACCATTTTGGAAAGCGACGACCTCACTTGATTAACAGTTGCTGCCATTGTAAATCTTGAGGAAAGAGGCAATGAGAGGGAGGTAGAAGACAGAGGGTGAGAAGGGCACTGAAAGAAACAGGGAAGGTTAGTCTAAAGTCATTTTTGAGCTTATATCCTCATTCCGTTCCTCTCCCTTCTCCCTTAAGTTTGCATTAGAGGTGTTCACGGGTCCAAAAAGAAAGTTGGAGCCGTTCCAATAAGGACCTGGGGCTTTCTCACCCGGACCCGATATGTATAAATAAAAGCAAAATAAATAAATAAATAAATATAAAAAAGACCCATTCCAAACGGACCTGAGGACAGCTAGACAATTCCGAAGTTTCTAAAACTGTTTGAATGATGTCTGTGAGTATAACAGAACTCATATGGCAGGCAAAAATCTGAGAAGAAATCCAAACAGGAAGTGGGAAATCTGAGGTTGGTTGATTTTCAACCCAGTCCCTATTGAATACACCGTGGGATATTGGTTATGTTGACCTTAAGCCTTCCACTAGATGTCAACCGTCTTTAGAAACTTGAACGAGGCTTCCACTGTGATGTGGGTCCGGATGGGAGCTGTTTGAGTCAGTGGTCTGGCAGAGAGCCAGGTCCTGGTCATGCGCATTTCACATGATATCGACCTGTGTTCCATGGCTTTTCTACAGACAATGGAATTCTCCGGTTGGAACGTTATTGAAGATTTATGATAACAACATCCTAAAGATTGATTCTATACTTAGTTTGAAATGTTTCTAAGACCTGTAATATAACTTTTTGTCCGACGTTCGGCTGGACCTGCACAAGCGTTTGGATTTGTGTACTAAACGCGCTAACAAAAGTAGCTACTTGGACATAAATAATGGACATTATCGAACAAAACAAACATTTAATTGTGGAACTAGGATTCCTGGGAGCGCATTCTGACGAAGATCATCAAAGGTAAAGGAATATTTATAATGTTATTTCTGACTTCTGTTGACTCCAACATGGCGGATACATTTTTTGCTTTTTCTGAGCACCGTCTCAGTTTATTGCATGGTTTGCTTTTTCCGTAAAGTTTAAAAAAAAATCTGACACAGCGGTTGCAGAGGTACATGTATATTTCCATGTCTAACAATTGTATTTTCATCAACATTTATAATGAGTATTTCTGTAAAATTGTGGCTCTCTGCAATACCACCGGATGTTTTTGGAACTAGTGAACGTAACGCTAAATGTATACTGAGATTTTTTTATTTAAATATACACTTTATCAAACAAAACATACATGTATTGTGTAACATGAAGTCCTATGAGTGTCATCTGATGAAGATCGTCAAAGGTTAGTGATTAATTTGATCTATATTTGTGCTTTTTGTGACTTCTCTTTGGCTGGAAAAATGGCTGTGTTTTTCTGTGAGTTGGTGGTGACCTAACATAATCGTTTGTGGTGCTTTCGGCTGTAAAGCCTATTTGAAATCGGACACTGTGGTGGGATAAATAACAAGATTGTCTTTAAAACGGTATAAGATACATGTAATGTTTGAGGAATTTTAATTATGAGATTTCTGTTGTTTTGAATTTGGCGCCCTACACTTTCACTGGCTGTTGTCATATCGACCCCGTTAATTAACGGGATTGCAGCCCTAAGAAGTTAAAGTAGCTAACGTTAGCTAGGTGGGCTAACTGAGGCTGCAGTGCCTGCACTTTCTGATCCTACAGTTACAAATAACTCCATTCTGAACATTAAGTAACCTGCCTGTTGGCTCTTAGGCTACAATGACTGTCCTTCTCCTTTTAATTCTGTAATTTTAACTCCATCTTCCGTTGATTAGATATCTCCTTACTTTTGCCACACATGGAACGAGGCTCTATGACGTCAATTTCCAATTTGATAATTCATGATTGGCCAACAACAAGCTACCATGCTCCACTCTCGCGTAAAGCAAGAGCAATTGCATAAATTATTAAATTAATCTCTCTCTACTGCAGCATTCCCAGATCTGTAAAGGCCCTTCCGGACAAGTCAGCTAAAATGACATATACCCTAGATCTATGACAATCAAATCAGATGCAACCCAGAACCACAACATTCTTTAGAATTCTGGATCCAGAGCCACCCGAGTGATGTATTGGGTCTGGGTATTCGAGTACAGGTGGATCCATGAAGAATTCTGAAGAGGTACACTCTTCACTCCCTCTCAAGGTTTAAAATCATTGGATTGGTGTAAGCAATAGGAAATACAGAATTTCCATAATTTAACACATTAAGGTGGAGGGAATGAATAAACCCTTCATGGAGAATAGGGCTGTACTGTAGACACAAAACAGATCAGTCATTTACTGAACCAGTGATAAGCATCAGGCCCAGGAATATTTGTTGCGTAAATACAGAGTTTAGTTGTGTCAAGCAGCACAGGTTGCTTCAGGCAGGAAGTTACAATCAAAGCCACAAATGGAGACAGAGATACTTCTGCTACCAACCAACATGAGGTGACGCAACACAAGAAATGATCACACACAGACAGCAGGCAGACCTTTTCTATCTCTTCCCCTCTCCCTAACCTTGCTAAGACTCAACACTAGACCATGGCCTTCTCTCACACTGGAGACAAAACACACACACACACAAATAACAAAACCTGAGAAACTGATAGTCACAGCATCAAAGTCCATACAGCACAAACAGATCTGGGGCAAGGCTAAGAAACTCACGGCATCAACTGAGAATTATTCATCTTTAATCTGCCTCTGAGTGGGGCGTAGCCAAGTCAGAACCAGTTAACTATACATACATTTCTCCCGCCGTTTCCTTGTGGTTGGCAAGAGAGAACACACACACCCATCAGAAACAGTTTTACACCCCAACACACCCACCCACCATGAGTGTCACAAGTATAGCACACTTAAGACATTTTTGTCATTCTTATGCAAAGCGACTTACACGTTAAATACACATTTTTTAAAGTATTTAAAAAAGTGCCTTGCTCAAGGGTACACCTAAACATTTTTCACCTAGTCGGCTCGGGGATTAGAGGCTTCAGAGAACCAGGACCCCTATACCAAATATACAGACACGCTTTTTGGAATCATGAGGAGTTAAGACACAGTAATCCCCATCTTCTTCATCATGTCCAGCTAAATCAGTTTATGTTAGGTAATAATAATTATACTGAGATGTCTCTCTCATGGCTACATTACGTATGATATTTCCTATGGTTGCCAACACTACACGTCAGCAGAGATCATTTATAGTATGGCTTTGACAGCCCTAACTATACCATCAAGGTCAGAGCTGGCACTTCCTGGTCGTCAATGACTGTGCACATAGAGGAAGCCATTGCTATAAAATGAATCTGCCAGATGTCCATATAATGATTTATACAACTACAATTTAACAGTGCAGATTGAAATATTAGGAGTTAGCTAAAAGACGTACCTAGTTTGATTAGAAGCTGAGACCATTTAAGACGTCTATGGCAAGGAAGTCGTATTGACTGGCAGGCCTGGCTAAAGCGACCATGTTGCTTTTATGGCTAACTTACCCTGGCTAATAATAAGCATAGACATCTAGCTACATTATTATGTTCATGCATGTCATTATGACAACTTGAAATGGATTTATCGATAAAATGCTAGCTAGCTATAGTTAACTTTAACTAGCTAACGTTGCAGACAGACACAGTAGCTAACCTCGATGCAACCAATAGTTTTTACAGTCCAGCACAATGTAAAAACCCTATTGGTTGCATCGAAGCTAATTTATAGCTAAGTCACCTCAGCTATCTACAGCTTATCAGTAGATAAAAACAATGCAATAAAAGTGACTGTTGAATAAAACTATATTTAGTTAGCTAGCTTGCTACACAGTCATATTCTCACCTCTCTCCGCCGATCCACGTGCTCTGCTCTCTTCACTCGAACTGGCAACCTTCACTGGAAGAGTGCTTGGCGGTACTTCCGGTATGTCGTACCCCTGCCGCCAAAAAATTATGGAACGAAATGGATTTTGGCTGACATTCTGCAAATTCGATCAAACATTTGATGTCAATAGTTTTCTATTCCCAAAACTAAAATATGTTATGTAAAGAGTGGACATTTTGCAAGTTTAAAAAAATCGCGTTGTTCAGGAGTGCAAAGGTGAATTGAGTTATTACGCACATTTCAGTAGGCGTTCCCTAACGGAAATATGCAGATGAGCCCAGTTCTAAATGCTCTTTTAGTTATAAAGATCTTTGGTACCACCACAGATAGAACAATGAGGTTAGTTGAAAAAAGATGTTTTATAATTATCTGAAGATAGATCACAGCGGAGCAAATACATCATAGTGGGTAGAACAAGCAAGGAAGTGGGCAGAGCCATGCACGAGTTAGTAAGATCCTATTGGCGCGTTCGAGCATTATTTGCATATTTCCGTTAGGGAATGCCTACTATGTGCGTATGTGCAATAACTAAATTCAAACGTTCTATCGATGATAAAATGTGCAGAATGTCGGGCAAAAGCCATCTCGCGCCGTCTTCTCACACTGCTTGGCACTGAGCTCTCTCTCATCACCATATCTGGTGGTGAGTGGAAATGCCAACAGGGTGCTTTAGATGTATACATCCAGTGATACAGCGGTCTCATTGTTCTATCTGTGGTACCATCCTCCTCCCGGGCTCCCCATCCCCTCCCCACACACCACCCTGATAATGTGCTTTTAGGATCTTTAGCTACTAGAGTGACATTAGAGGGCTTGCAGTTGACGTACGATGCCTCCTAGCGGCCATGTTGGAAGACCCCCACATTAATATTTCTGAAAATAACAGCCAAGTGGCTACCCCAAACTGCATGAAAACATTGCCTAAATCTAGTTGATTCGTCACCACGGTAATTTTCTGTAAAGTATTTGGCTGCTCTAACAAGGAAGGACAGACAATGGGGAAAAAATATGCTTACAGATTCCCCACAATCATGAAACACCATTGGTGAAACCAAGATAAGACTCAAGAATGGTCAGAAAAGTGAAGAAACTTATTTGCCCGTCAAGACCTGAACCCAGACAGCTGTCAATAACAGGTCTGCTACGATCATGTCATCACTGGTAAGTCAAGTCTGATCGATTTCGAGTTTAGTTAAGCTGTTATGCTAACCAGGTGTAAGTGAGGACTTGATGTATTCTTTAGGTTAGGTTTTACTTCATGTGTTCGCTCCCATGTGCTGGTAAGGGCACAGATGACAGACAGGTAGGATTCCAGTTGAGGTGGTTTAATAACGCTGAAGATGCACAGGCACAGAACAGCACCGCATAGTGTATGTAGTATGGGTGGGCTAAGGCACTTAGTGGTCTTGCAACTTGCTTCAACCAAAGTGTGTGTGTGTGGTCTGCAAGAGAGAAATAAAGATACAATAGTGAATGACAGAATATAATCTCCACATCTCTTATAAACAATATGCATGGCTAGTACATGACTATGATGACAATGTTATACAGGACCATACAGCGCAATACAACGTGACTCTACTAATTTTAGATCTAAGGGGTGCTGCTGCACGTGTACTACAAAGCATAGCACCATCATCTTCAGTACAGGGCTACAACTGCACAATGAACTTGAATACCTCTAAACAGTGAAATACAATGTAATAGCCATATAATGATGTAGCATACACATATACAATTACAGGGCATATAAACGACGCACCGTGGGACATTATCCTAAACAAATACTGGATTAAATGTCCGAAATGATAAGACAACCATTACAGAGCTAGCCAGCTCACAATAGCTAGCAGTAGAAACTACAATTAGCATAACCATAAATATGACATTAATGTCACAGTGCATTTTCAGACATAAACACCTGAAAGATATGAAATATGTACTTAAATATCAACAAGGACGCACACTGGCCTTGGCTAACAAAATGAAAGATAACTGATGGAAAAACACAAGGATGGCTAGAACTTTGTCTCACTTGACTTCTCTCGAGCTAATCTTCTTCTCTGAGCTGGAGATCGCCCAGCATGCTCTGCTCCACTTGACCGGTGGGTGGAGCTACAACTCTCATATGATGAATTAACATTACTGATATGATTACCTACAAATACTTCACAGTCTTTTGTACACCAGGTTAGCCAAAATTAGCTAGATAGCTTGTAGTTTAGCAATTAGCATGTGTCGCGTGAGTTTAAAGTTTTGGGGAAGCTATTTTTCACCATAAAAATGCACCTTTATAAGAATGGATTACATGCCTCTATCATTGCATTTGCAGACAAATGTAAGCCTACTATTCCTAATGTTATGAATAGATTAGATATTAATAGCCTAAATTATCACTAAGCGCTTAATTTAGTGGCATAGGCTACCATCGTATTAAAAGAGATTCAGCTAATTTCTCCAGTCATATAATGTGTAGTAGAATTCCATGAAATGTTATCAAAGGCCACATTTTTCCTGTGCGAAGGAAACGTCTCTGAAAAAGGGGTCCTGGCTAAAAGGAATCCAGCTTTGGTCAAATTGTCAAAAGTAATTTTTGTTCATTTTAACTAACCCTAACCCTTTTCATAACCTTAACCTAATTCTCCTAACCTGCTACGAAAATGTAAAATAAGACGTGTTGTGGAATATCTAATCAAAAGGGAAGAGAGACTGCAGATTCATTCAAACAACACTTTATTATACGATTAGCAAAAATGAAGCGTATCAACCATCACCAAGAATGGCTCAGAGTTGAAAGCTTAACAAACATAGCCAGGTCTCTGCTTTTATTGAGAAAATACAACCCCTTTCTGTATACGTGGCAGTCAGCAGATACACAACGAATTACGTTTTACACACGGTGTAGACTTAAGATAGCACAAGGTTGACAGCCTGAGGGCTCAACCGTCTAATTGCATTCACAACAAACACTATAGCTGCATTACAAACACTGAAAAGACACACCCTCTCCCCTCAGCCTTCAAATTAAGTGGACACTTCTGATGACGCATCATGACGTCTGACGAGATTACACTTGCAGGGTGAGGGAGGAAGGAATTAATTTTAAATGGACCGCCCATGCCTGGAAATTCATCACCCGTTTGTGTGTTTTTTTTGTGGGTGCTTTATATGCGCTACAGTCAATTATGATTGCATGTCTACTTATATTAATAATTATATAGTTATTATAAACTGGGTGGTTCGAGCCCTGAATGCTGATTGGCTGACAGCTGTGGTACAGTGGGGCAAAAAAAGTATTTATTCAGCCACCAATTGTGCAAGTTCTCCCACTTAAAAAGATGAGAGAGGCCTGTAATTTTCATCATAGGTACACTTCAACTATGACAGACAAAATTAGGAAAAAAAATCCAGAAAATCCCACTGTAGGATTTTTAATGAATTTATTTGCAAATTGTGGTGGAAAATAAGTATTTGGTCAATAACAAAAGTTTATCTCAATACTTTGTTATATACCCTTTGTTGGCAATGACAGAGGTCAAACGTTTTCTGTAAGTCTTCACAAGGTTTTCACACACTGTTGCTGGTATTTTGGCCCATTCCTCCATGCAGATCTCCTCTAGAGCAGTGATGTTTTGGGGCTGTTGCTGGGCAACACGGACTTTCAACTCCCTCCAAAGATTGTCTATGGGGTTGAGATCTGGAGACTGGCTAGGCCACTCCAGGACCTTGAAATGCTTCTTACGAAGCCACTCCTTCGTTGCCCAGGCGGTGTGTTTGGGATCATTGTCATGCTGAAAGACCCAGCCACGTTTCATCTTCAATGCCCTTGCTGATGGAAGGAGGTTTTCACTCAAAATCTCACGATACATGGCCCCATTCATTCTTTCCTTTACACGGATCAGTCATCCTGGTCCCTTTGCAGAAAAACAGCCTCAAAGCATGATGTTTCCACCCACATGCTTCACAGTAGGTATGGTGTTCTTTGGATGCAACTCTTTGTCCTCCAAACACGACGAGTTGAGTTTTTACCAAAAAGTTATATTTTGGTTTCATCTGACCATAAGACATTCTCCCAATCTTCTTCTGGATCATCCAAATGCTCTCTAGCAAACTTCAGACGGGCCTGGACATGTACTGGCTTAAGCAGGGGGACACGTCTGGCACTGCAGGATTTGAGTCCCTGGCGGCGTAGTGTGTTACTGATGGTTGGCTTTGTTACTTTGGTCCCAGCTCTCTGCAGGTCATTCACTAGGTCCCCCCGTGTGGTTCTGGGATTTTTGCTCACCGTTCTTGTGATCATTTTGACCCCACGGGGTGAGATCTTGTGTGTAGTCCCAGATTGAGGGAGATTATTAGTGGTCTTGTATGTCTTCCATTTCCTAATAATTGCTCCCACAGTTGATTTATTCAAACCAAGCTGCTTATCTATTGCAGATTCAGTCTTTCCAGCCTGGTGCAGGTCTACAATTTTGTTTCTGGTGTCCTTTGACAGCTCTTTGGTCTTGGCCATAGTGGAGTTTGGAGTGTGACTGTTTGAGGTTGTGGACAGGTGTCTTTTATACTGATAACAAGTTCAAACAGGTGCCATTAATACAGGTAACGAGTGGAGGACAGAGGAGCCTCTTAAAGACAAAGTTACAGGTCTGTGAGAGCCAGAAATCTTGCTTGTTTGTAGGTGACCAAATACTTATTTTCCACCATAATTTGCAAATAAATTCATTAAAAATCCTACAATGGGATTTTCTGGATTTTTTTTCTCATTTTGTCTGTCATAGTTGAAGTGTACCTATGATGAAAATTACAGGCCTCTCTCATCTTTTTAAGTGGGAGAACTTGCACAATTGGTGGCTGACTAAATACTTTTTTGCCCCACTGTATATACGACCGTAAACCAGGAAAATGTTTTATTTATACAATTTCCAAAAGATAACCAAACAAAAACATCATTACTTTTACGAGACATGTTTGTGCCGTCATGTGCATTAGTAGCACAATTTCTAACTTATTTACATTTGTTTTTACTTACACTTGTATGTTGACTTCTCCATTTTGATGTTTAGGTTTTACGTTTTGGCTGACTTTTCTTAGTGGATGTACAATCATCGCGAATTTAATTATGGGGCGTTTCAGAACCCCGAAGTGAACATAACTGTACACTTGCAAACTCGATCAAAAACAAGGGTTGAGGAGCATACGTTGCGAACTTCCCTTGTTTGGCTAATAGTTTAGACCAATGGTGACTGTCACACCCTGATCTGTTTCACATGTCCTTGTTATTGTCTCCATACTCTCCAGGTGTCTCTTGTTTTCCCCAGTGTATTAACCCTGTGTTTCTTGTCTCTCTGTGCCAGTTCGACTTGCATGTTTCCAAGTCAACCAGCTTCTTTCCTGTTCTCCTGCTTTTTGCATTTCTCGTTTTTGTAGTCCTTCCGGTTTTGACCCTTGCCTGTTTCTGGACTTTGTACACGCCTGCCTTACCATTCTGCCTGCCTTGACCACAAGCCTGTCTGCCACTCTGTACCTCCTGGACTCTGATCTGGTTTTGACCTTTTGCCTGTCCACGACCATTCTCTTGCCTACTCCTTTTGAATTAATAAATATAAGACTCCAACCGTCTGCCTCCTGTGTTTGCATCTGGGTCTCGCCTTGTGTCATGATAGTGATGATGATTCCCCCAAGGACATAAAGCGAGGGTAAGTGGAGGTCTTTTATGAGTTTGAAACGCAGCCTAAATCCCAGAAAGAGAAGTTTGTATCAGGTTAGAAAAAACACTAGCATATAACGAGACAATTCTTTAAACAGTAAAACAAGGGATAGCATGACTAATTATGTAATTTTCCACGATAGACGTTCATTTGACAAAAGCTGGATCCCTTCTAACCATGACAATAAAACGGGGAGAAGCAAATTGTACAATATGACGTCCATATAGCCTGGAGAACATGAATTCCAGTGGTTATCATATATATTCATATGATAACCCAATGATCATTTGTTGAGAACTTCATTCATAAGAGGAGGGACAATGTATGGACACTACAGTATAGGACAAAGGCCTCAATGGGATAGGACAACCTGCTATGTTGACTATTGGTTGTTCAAGCCCAACAATATATGTATTCTTTATATGACAATAAAACACCTGAATGAATTCAACACAACCAAACAATTAAGAGCCCTGATTGTATAGGTGACCTGAAGAAGTGATATTCAAACAAATGAAAAGCACACCTGATGTTAATGTACTGTAGGTTCACCAGCTGACCTCTGTCAAGACAGCCATGTCGACTGGATTCCCACTGTAAAGATGAGCAATGCTTCAGCAGCATCAGTTTCTACCACTTTGTCATTTTCCAGATATGAAAAGGAGACATCCCTCAATTATAGGGGATGGTTGTCATATGCTGTGCTTTGGTAAATCTGAACGATTCTGTTGTGCCATTTGAGTAGCACGCCTTCACCTTGTTGTCATGACAACAGTGCCCCCTTAAACCATATGAACATTTAAAATGTAATTTGGAACATAAAAGACTGTTTATGATATTATAAACATATTGTACTTTAACAGGGAAATATTATTGTACAGTTGAAATTAAAAGTATTTTGTTATCTCTGCTTTGCCAAGGCCCTTTGAATAAAACGTATTTCTTATAGCCCAACTCTTAAAAAAAACTATTTTAAACACATTTAGCATAGACAAAGTAATTGTTGTGGTAGTCTTAGGCAAACCATCACAGTGGCATCTCCAAGTGCCACTTAGACCTTCTTGGATAAAAGTACCTGGCAGTGAACTCTATAGCTGTGTTTGTTTTAAGCTATGGATCCCATCTCCTGCTTTCAAACATTTCACCACATAGATTACAAGGGATGGATTTGCACCAACAAAATGTCATGTCAGCACAAGGCATGTACAAAATCGAGTATAATGATTAGGCTCATATACATTGTCTACTGGTATGGTTTTTAAATTGAGAACATAGAGCTGAACAAGATATTAACAGTGTGTGAGTTAAGCTATTCTCTGTTTCAGATGCACAATGTCAAGAGTTGCATTGCAAATGCCCATAAGGCTAATGTCATCATACTGTAGGCCTGTGGTTCCCAACTCCGGTCCTCGAGTACCCCCCAACAGTACAGTTTTATTGTAGCTGTGGACAAACTCACCTGATTTTACTTGTCAACTAATCATCAGGCCCTCTGAGTTGAATCAGGTATGTTTGTCCAGGGCTACAACAAAAGTGTGCTGTTGGGGGAACTGGAGGGCTGGAGTTGGGAACCACTGCTGTAGGCCTATGGCTACATTGGCGTGGCATGCCATTATCAGCTGCATAATGGGTTCACATGGCTGATATCCAGAAAAAATTATGACAACCAAATAAAACTTATTGAGAGCTTATGACTGAACAAAAATGTTATTTTAATTTGAGAATACAACACAAAAACACAGACAAATTAGAGACAGATTCTCTTCCCTTCTTATTGTAGGATTGTGATCTGTGATTAATCAACATCAACACTAGTCAATCTTGAATAATAGTTAAGTTAACAATTCAAACAAGTTTAAACACTTCACTTCAAAGAATCAACACTTTCATATTTCAAAGTCTACAAGTAAGCTAACTCATATGTAAAGGTTAGACATTTTAGTAACAAGTAGGCTATTATTACTAAAACACAATTTTAGGTAAAAAAACAAAAAAACAGTCAATACCAGATGTGGTTAACCTCGCTCCATTGATCTCTGATTTACTGGGTGAACAGACTTCTGTTCCCGTACAACAATAGCACACTGGATTATTAATGAACTAATTAAGTTTGATACATTGAATCAGGTGTGTTAGTACTGGGCTGGAACAGAAGCCTGCACACCCAGTTGTAATAGGTTTATACATTGTGTGACTTTTAAACTGTATTTTTATTCACAGAATTTGCTAACATAATCCATGGTGTACAAGGATGTACCTTTAATCTCGAGACATTCATTGGGACCTCTTCATCTGCAGACAGGATTCGACGTCTCTCTATATCTGAGGAGAGAAAACAGGCTGCATTATAGTCAAGTTAGACAGCCTAGAATATTATGTCGCTACAGTGCATTCTGAATTATTCAGACCCCTTCCCTCTTCCACATTTTGTTAAATTACAGCCATAGGCCAGACAAAATTGATTCACTGTTTAGCTGTCACGAGAATTTTTAATCACAATGATAATCACTAACAATCAATAGCTTTGACCAATCCCCGGGGTTTGTAAGACCATGGGTTTAATAATAATTAGGCAAAGACTCAGCTTATGCAAAAGGATAGTACAGTTTATTCACGAGAACATTCTGAAGTCCACAATACAAACCCAGTCTTTATAACACACAAACAAGTTCAAATCGTAAACTACGCCTTGCTCAGACAGTCTGTGTTTTTCCACTACACAGATACATTCTTTCTTTAATCTGCAACATGTTTCATCATTTTCTGCAAGCCCAACAGTTTCTCCCCTCCACAGGTGGAGACAGAATGTCCTGTAAGGAACACAGTAATACAACTTGTCTGTCGATAGCTGCTCTTATCATCTGTTTCACACTTGCACCCTGCTTACGTACTAAAAAGGAACAAAAGGTCCTTGTTCTAATCCTGACTAAAACTACACACATCATCAGATTATAGTTTTATGATTCTAATAAATGTCATACAATTATATGGTTTCAGGGTGGAATATTCGAATCATTACCTTTAAGCATATAATTCCCTTATCATTAATAACTTATTTGGGACAGGGGGCAGTATTTTCACGTCCGGATGAAAAGCGTGTCCAAAGTAAACAGCCTGCTACTCAGACCCAGAAGCTAATATATGCATATTATTAGTAGATTTGGATGGAAATCACTCTGAAGTTTCGAAAACTGTTTGAATCATGTCTGTGAGTATAACAGAACTTATTTGACAGGCGAAACCCAGAGGACAAAGCGTTCCGATTGTTTTTTTTTGAGGTCACTCTCTTTTCAATGGGTTTTCATTGGGAATACATATTTCTAATCGACTTTCCTGCAGTTCCTATCGCTTCCACTGGATGTCAACAGTCTTTAGAAATTGGTTGAGGTTTTTCCTTTGAGAAATGAAGAAGTAATACTGTTCAGAATGAGGCTCGACGGAAGATGAGGCTCTTTGTTAGAGGCGCATGACCTGAAAGCACGCTCCACTGTTTTCCTCCGGTATTGAACACAGTATATCCCGTCGTCAATTTGATCGATTATTTACATTAAAAAAGACCTAAAGTTGTATTACAAAAGTAGTTTGAAATGTTTGGACAATGCTTTCAGGTAACTTTTGAGATATTCTGTAGTCACGTTGGGCAAGTTGGAACCGGTGTTTTTCTGGATCAAATGCGCCAAATAAATGGACATTTTGGATATATATCGACGGAATTAATCGAACAAAAGGACCATTTGTGATGTTTATGGGACATATTGGAGTGCCAACAGAAGAAGCTCATCAAAGGTAAGGCATGAATTATATTTTTATTTCTGCATTTTGTGTCGCGCCTGCAGGGTTGAAATATGCTTTTCTCTCTTTGTTTACTGGGGTGCTATCCTCAGATAATAGCATCGTTTGCTTTCGCCATAAAACATTTTTTAAATCTGACACGTTGGCTGGATTCACAACAAGTGTAGCTTTAATTTGATATATTGAATGTGTGATTTCATCAAAGTTGATTTTTTTATAGTAATTTATTTGAATTTGGCGCTCTGCATTTTCACTCGATGTTGGCCAGGTGGGACGCTACCGTCCTACATATCCCAGAGGGGTTAACGGAACCCCCCCCCTCCCCCAGAAAAGTGAGGCGAGCGAGCGAAAAATAAATAATCAGGTGGATAAGGAATAACTTTACCACATTATCCTAGCTGCTATATAAACATGAACAATAGGAGATATATTCAATTTTCAGATTATTATTATTAATACACAAATTAACATTAATTAACATTATTGACATAGGATGTATAATAGAATGCAATATTCTACCATATTCAAAAATTATACAAAAATAAAAAAGTTATGTATGAATGTATTATCAGTTCATTTTATCTACTTAATTGTATAGCCTAACAAATTCAAGAATGATTGAAAATAAATACTTGTAATCAAATTAAAATGTTGATGCATAATAATGAGTTAATTACCTGAATGCATCTCTATAGCCTAGGCATTAACAAAATATTAATACAAATATGATTAGGCCTCTCATAGACTTGGTCTTGTAGAAAGAGGGTCAATCACGTCTGCCAAATGAATGTAGCATTGGAAAAAAATCCAGCCATAAAGTATAACTTTTAACATCCCCAAAAATATTTTGTTTATAACATGCACAATTAGAAGCATCAATCTATATAGATCAGGTGTGACTAAATTCGAGCCCAGTAACTTGGATGCTCATTGCATCCTCCTTCGATTGTCTCGTCTGGCTGCCACGAAAAGCCCCCACCTGCTGATCTGCATGAAGTGTATGCGTGCCACTGGCGATGTACTTAGCTGTTCTTGGCGGCGCATCATCACGTCAAATGCATTCCGTTGTGGTGTTATCGGTTTTCCTACTACTACTGGTAGTACCGGTAAAATGTAAGTTATGAATCACAAATCACCATACAGCTGACACACTTCGATTTCATCAATCATTTTGAGTTCAATTTGGTTGTCCAAAATACTATCAGCTTGCACTGATGAATGCCCTGATCTCTGGCCAGTCAATATATTAAATTACATTGTTGTTTGTATATTAAATTAATATTGTTGTATATTAAATCGCTTCTGATAGATCTGAAAATGATGCAATAACCATTAATTTAACCAACTGTTTGTTTATAATGAGAGATGTACCAACTTTTACCCTGGACACATAAATAGTAGGAATTTGTGCTGGCTTCAACCATGACCGCAAGAGAGAGAAATTAAGCATCTGCACGTCGTCTGCAGGTGCAAGTGTGTGTGTTTTATTGTCCAATCCTAGGCTTGAACATGATCTGAGCACGATCTGAGGCTGTTTGGTCTCTTGGGCATCAATTTGGGAAAGCCTCAAGGGAGAGCGGACAGTGCATTATAAACAAAAAGCTGCATGTATTGGCCAAAAAATAACACATCTGATTATTTAGATTTTTCTCAGTGTGTGGAGAAAAGTGAGGCGGGGCATCTGTTAAACAGTAATTGAACTTTGTCCAGCCTTATTCTAAAATTTCAATATTTTTTTCCCCACATCAATCTACACACAACATCCCATAATGAAGAAGATGGCTACAACAGACATGGCAGTTCTGCTTCTAGATCTGAAGCAACTTCTTTTTTTTGTGTGTTATTTTTTACATTATTAGCTCAGAAAGTTGTTTGTGTTATTACATACAGCCGGAAAAAAACCTTTTGGATATCAGAGTGGCGGTAACTCACCAGCATGACGACCAGAAATATGACTTTCCCGAATTGGATCCTTTGTTCGTACCCCCCATGGCAATTGAACTTATCCCAGAGGTCGCTCCAAGACGTCACAGGCAGAGAAGAGTTATTTGGAGTGGACTTCTAGTCGGACTCAGGAGGCGTGCACACTATCCACCGCTTCCAAGTATTTTATTCGCTAATGTTCAGGCCTTGGATAATAAAGTAGACGAGCTCTGGGCGAGGATCTCCTTCCAGAGAGACACCAGGGACTGTAAAATACTCTCACAGAATCATGGCTCTCACCAGATATACTGTCCCTGTTCATACAGCCAGCTGGGTTCTCAGTACATCAGGTAGACAGGAATAAAGAACTCTCCGGAAAGAAGAAAGGTGGTGGTGTATGTTTCATGATTAATATGATTGTGATAACGTACAGGAACGCAAGTCCTTTTGTTAACCCGACCTAGAATATCTCACAATCAAATGACGACCGTATTACCTCCCAAGAGAATTCTCTTCGGTTATAGTCACAGCCATGTATATTCCCCCTCAAGCCACGACGGCCCTCAAGAAACTACACTGGACTTTGTGCAAACTGGAAACCACATATCCTGAGGAAGCATGTTTGTAGCTGGGGATTTTAACAAAGCATATTTTAGGAAAACGCTACCGAAGTTAAATCAACACATTGCCTGTAGTAGTCGCACTACAAAAACTCTCAACCTTTGTGAGTCTCCCTTCCATGATGGCTACAAGGCCCTCCCCCGCCCTCCCTTCAGAAAATCTGATCACGACTCCATTCTGCTCCTCCCTCTGTATAGGCAGAAATTCAAACAGGAAGTACCCGTGCTAAGGTCTATTCAATGCTGGTCTGACCAATCAGAATCCACGCTTCAAGATTGTTTTGATCACACGGACTGGGATATGTTCCGGGTAAGTCTCTGAGCATAACATTGACGTATACACGGACACGGGGACTGAGTTCACCAGGAAGTGTTTAGGGGATGTTGTTCCCACTGTGACTATTAAAACCTACCCAAACCAAAAACCATGGACAGATGGCAGCATTCGCTCAAAACTGAAAGCGCGAACCACCACATTTAACCACGGCAAGGTGACTGGGAATATGGTTGAATACAAACAGTGTAATTATTCCCTCCGTAAGGCAATCAAACAGGCAAAACGTCAGTACGCAATTCAACGGCTTAGACACAAGACGTATGGAGCAGGGTCTACAGACAATCACGGATTACAAACGGAAAACCAGCCACGTTGGGGACACCGACGTCTTGATCCCGGACAAGCTAAACACCTTCTTCACCTGCTTTGAGGATAACACAGTGCCACTGACGCCGTCTGCTCGCAAGGACTATGGGCTCTCGTTCTCCGTGGCCGACGTGGGTAAGACATTTAAGCGTGTTAACCCACGCAAGGCTGCTGGGTCAGACGGTATCCCTAGCATGCGCAGATCAACTGGCTGGAGTGTTTACGGACATATTAAATCTCTTCCTATCCCAGTCTGCTGTCACCATTTGCTTCAAGACGTCCACCATTGTTCCAGTACCCAAGAAAGCAAAGGTAACTGAACTAAATTACTATCGCCCCGTAGCACTCACTTCTGTCATCATGAAGTGCTTTGAGAGGCTAGTTAAGGATCATATCACCTCCGCCTTACCCGACACCCTAGACCCACTTCAATTTGCATACGACCCCAATAGATCCACAGATGATGCAATCGCCATTGCACTGCCCACTGCCCTATCCCTTCTGAACTAGAGGTCGACCGATTATGATTTTTCAACGCCGATACCGATACCGATTATAGGAGGACCCAAAAAAAACGATACCGTTTAATCGGCCAATTTTTTATTTTATTTGTAATAATGACAATTACAACAATACTGAATGAACACTTATTTTAACTTAATATAATACATCAATAAACTCAATTTAGCCTCAAATAAATAATGAAACATGTTCAATTTGGTTTACATAATGCAAAAAAAAAGTGTTGGAGAAGAAAGTAAAAGTGCAATATGTGCCATGTAAGAAAGCTAACGTTTAAGTTCCTTGCTAAGAACATTAGAACATATGAAAGCTGGTGGTTCCTTTTAACATGAGTCTTCAATATTCCCAGGTAAGAAGTTTTAGGTTGTAGTTACAGGAATTATAGGATTATAGTTATAGTCCGGGGCCCTCGCAGCGGACTGAAGACCCTCGTAGAGGGCGCCACTGGACTGAGGGGCGCCTCTGGACTGAGGGGCTGAGATTCTGGCAGCTCCGGAGTGAAGGGCGGCTCTGGCAGCTCCTGACTGACGGGCGGCTCTGGGCTGTGGGGGAGCACTGGAGATCTGGTGCTTACCACTCGCACCTCTCCATTAGGCTCAATGCCCACTTTCGCCCTTCACGTAACAGGCAGGCTCCTCGTGGAGTGCAATGTAATCAGGTGGTTAGAGCGTTGGACTAGTTAACTGTAAGGTTGCAAGATTGAATCCCCGAGCTGACAAGGTAAAAATCTGTCGTTCTGCCCCTGAACAAGGCAGTTAACCCACCGTTCCTAGGCCGTCATTGAAAATAAGAATGTGTTCTTAACTGACTTGCCTAGTTAAATAAAAATTAAATAAAGGTGTTAAAAAAATGTTTTACAAAAAAATAGTCCAAATCGGTGTCCAAAAATATTAATTTCCGATTGTTATGAAAACTTGAAATCGGCCCTAATTAATCGGCCATTCCGATTAATCGGTCAACCTCTAGTCTGAACCCCGCCCAGTGCAACTGAGTTCTGGACTTCATGACGGGCCACCCCCCAGGTGGTGAAGGTAGGAAACAACACCTCCACTACGCTGATCCTCAACACAGGGGCCCCACGAGGGAGCATGCTCAGCCCCCTCCTGTACTCCCTGTTCACCTTTGACTGCGTGGCCACGCACGCCTCCAACTCAATCATCAAGTTTGCAGATGACACAACAGTAGTAGGCCTGATTACCAACAATGACGAGACTCTGACGAGGCTCTTGCGGAGTGGTGCCAGGAAAATAACCATTCTCTCAATGTCAACAAAATTAAGGAGCAGACCGTGGACTTCAGGAGACAACAGAGAGAGCACGCCTCTATTCACATCGATGGGACCACAGTGTAGAAGGTGAAATCATACATATCACTGACAATCTGAAATGGTCCACCCACACAGGCAGTGTGGTGAAGAAGGCCAACAACTTCAGGAGGCTGAAGAAATTTGGCTTGGCCCGAGACCCTCACAAACTTTTACAGATGTACAATTGAGAGCATCCTGTCGGGCTGTATCGCTGCCTGGTATGGCAACTGCACCGCCCGCAACCGCAGGGCTATCCAGAGGGTGATGCGGTCTGCCCAACGCATCACCGGGCGCACACTGCCTGCCCTCCAGGACACCTACTGCACCCGATGTCACAGGAAGGCCAAAAAGATAATCAAGGACATCAACCACCTGAGCCACGGCCTGTTCATATGTATATACTGTACTCTACTGTATTTTAGTCAATGCCCCTCAGACATTGCTCACCTTAATATTTATATATTTCTTAATTACATTCTTTTACTTTTGGATTTGTGTGTATTGTTGTGAATTGTTAGATTCTACTGCACTGTTGGAGCTAGGAACACAAGCATTTTGCTACACCTGCAATAACATCTGCTAAATATGTGTATGTGACCAATTAAACTAGATTTGATCTTGACAAAGGGAAAACAGGTTTAGGATTTTTTTGCAAATGTATAAAAAAACAAAAACAGAAATACCTTATTTAGATAAATAACTTGATTGGAGTCCACCTGTGGCAAATTCAGTTGATTGGACATGATTTGGAAAGGCACACACCTGTCTACATAAGGTCCCACAGTTGACAGTGCATGTCAGAGCAAAAACCAAGTTATGAGGTCGAAGGAATTGTCCACAAAGCTCAGAGAGACTTGGGGAAGGGTACCATAAAATGTCTGTAGCATTGATGTTCCCCAAGAACACAGTGGCCTCTTCCTAGAGCTGGCCGCCGGGCCAAACTGAGCAATCGGGGGAGAAGGGCCTTGGTCAGGGAGATGACCAAGAACCCGATGGTCACTCTGACAGAGCTCCAGAGTTCCTCTGTGGAGATGGGAGAACATTCTAAAGAACAACCATCTCTGCAGCACTCTACCAATCAGGACTTTATGGTAGAGTGGCCAGACAGAAGCCACTCCTCAGTAAAAGGCACATGACAGCCCGCTTGGAGTTTGCCAAAAGGCACCAAAAGGACTCTCAGACCATGAGAAACAAGATTCTCTGTTCTGATGAAACCAAGAATGAAAACAAACATACAGTCAATAATACAGTAGAAACAAGTCTATATACGACGTGAGCAAATGAGGTGGGATAAGGTAAAGCCCCCCCCCCCCCCCCCCAAAAAAAAGGCCATGGTGGCAAAGTAAATACAATATAGCAAGTAAAACACTGAAATGGTAGATTTGCAGCGGAAGAATGTGCAAAGTAGAAGTAAAAATAATGAGGAGCAAAGGAGCAAAATAAATAAATAAAATAAATACAGTAGGGAAAGAGGTAGTTGTTTGGGTTAAATTATAGGTGGGCTATGTACAGGTGCAGTAATCTGTGAGCTGCTCTGACAGCTGGTGCTTAAAGCTAGTGAGGGAGATAAGTGTTTCCAGTTTCAGAGATTTTTATAGTTCGTTCCAGTCATTGGCAGCAGAGAACTGGAAGGAGAGGCGGCCAAAGAAAGAATTGGTTTTGGGGGTGACCAGAGAGATATACCTGCTGGAGCGCGTGCTACAGGTGGGTGATGCTATGGTGACCAGCGAGCTGAGATAAGGGGGACTTTACCTAGCAGGGTCTTGTAGATGACATGGAGCCAGTGGGTTTGGCGACGAGTATGAAGCGAGGGCCAGCCAACGAGAGCGTACAGGTCGCAATGGTGGGTAGTATATGGGGCTTTGGTGACAAAACGGATGGCACTGTGATAGACTGCATCCAATTTGTTGAGTAGGGTATTGGAGGCTATTTTGTAAATGACCGAAGTCGAGGATTGGTAGGATGGTCAGTTTTACAAGGGTATGTTTGGCAGCATGAGTGAAGGATGCTTTGTTGTGAAATAGGAAGCCAATTCTAGATTTAACTTTGGATTGGAGATGTTTGATGTGGGTCTGGAAGGAGAGTTTACAGTCTAACCAGACACCTAGGTATTTGTAGTTGTCCACGTATTCTAAGTCAGAGCCGTCCAGAGTAGTGATGTTGGACAGGCGGGCAGGTGCAGGCAGCGATCGGTTGAAGAGCATGCATTTAGTTTTACTTGTATTTAAGAGCAATTGGAGGCCACGGAAGGAGAGTTGTATGGCATTGAAGCTTGCCTGGAGGGTTGTTAACACAGTGTCCAAAGAAGAGCCAGAAGTATACAGAATGGTGTCGTCTGCGTAGAGGTGGATCAGAGACTCACCAGTAGCAAGAGTGACATCATTGATGTATACAGAGAAGAGAGTCGGTCCAAGAATTGAACCCTGTGGCACCCCCATAGAGACTGCCAGAGGTACGGAGAGCAGACCCTCCGATTTGACACACTGAACTCTATCAGAGAAGTAGTTGGTGAACCAGGCGAGGCAATCATTTGAGAAACCAAGGCTGTCGAGTCTGCCGATGAGGATGAGGTGATTGACAAGAGTCGAAAGCCTTGGCCAGATCAATGAATACTGCTGCACAGTAATGTTTCTTATCGATGGCGGTTAAGATATCGTTTAGGACCTTGAGCGTGGCTGAGGTGCACACATGACCAGCTCTGAAACCAGATTGTATAGCAGAGAAGGTATGGTGAGATTCGAAATGGTCGGTAATCTGTTTGTTGACTTGGCTTTCGAAGACCTTAGAAAGGCAGGGTAGGATAGATATTGGTCTGTAGCAGTTTGGGTCAAGAGTGTCCCCCCCTTTGAAGAGGGGGATGACCGCAGCTGCTTTCCAATCTTTGGGAATCTCAGACGACACGAAAGAGAGGTTGAACAGGCTAGTAATAGGGGTGGCAACAATTTTGGCAGATAATTTTAGAAAGAAAGGGTCCAGATTGTCTAGCCCGGCTGATTTGTAGGGGTCCAGATTTTGCAGCTCTTTCAGAACATCAGCTGACTGGATTTGGGAGAAGGAGAAATGGGGAAGGCTTGGGCAAGTTGCTGTGGGGGGTGCAGTGCTGTTGACTGGGGTAGGGGTAGCCAGATGGAAAGCATGGCCAGCCGTAGAAAAATGCTTATTGAAATTCTCAATTATAGTGGATTTATCAGTGGTGACAGTGTTTCCTCAGTGCAGTGGGCAGCTGGGAGGAGATGTTCTTATTTTCCATGGACTTTACAGTGTCCCAGAACTTTTTCGAGTTAGCGTTGCAGGAAGCAAATTTCTGCTTGAAAAAGCTAGCCTTGGCTTTTCTAACTGCCTGTGTATAATGGCTTCTAGCTTCCCTGAAAATATGCATATCACGGGGGCTGTTCGATGCTAATGCAGAACGCCATAAGATGTTTTTGTGTTGGTTAAGGGCAGTCAGGTCTGGGGAGAACCAAGGGCTATATCTGTTCCTGGTTCTAAATTTCTTATGCATGCTTATTTAAGATGGTTAGGAAGGCATTTAAAAAAAATAACCAGGCATCCTTTACTGACGGGATGAGATCAATATCCTTCCAGGATACTCCGGCCAGGTCGATTAGAAAGGCCTGCTCGCTGAAGTGTTTCAGGGAGCGTTTGACAGTGATGAGTGGAGGTCGTTTGACCGCTGACCCATTACAGATGCAGGCAAGGACGCAGTGATCGCTGAGATCTTGGTTAAAGACTGCAGAGGTGTATTTAGAGGGCAAGTTGGTTAGGATGATATCTATGAGGGTGCCCGTGTTTACGGCTTTGCGGAGGTACCTGGTAGGTTCATTGATAATTTGTGTGAGATTGAGGGCATCAAGCTTAGATTGTAGGATGGCTGGGATGTTAAGCATGTTCCAGTTTAGGTCGCCTAGCAGCACAAGCTCTGAAGATAGATGGGGGGAAATCAGTTCACATATGGTGTCCAGAGCACAGCTGGGGGCAGAGGGTGGTCTATAGCAGGCGGCAACGGTGAGAGACTTGTTTTTAGAGAGGTAGATTTTTAAAAGTTGAAGTTCAAATTGTTTGGGTACAGACCTGGATGGTAGGACAGAACTCTGCAGGCTATCTTTGCAGTAGATTGCAATACCGCCCCCTTTGGCAGTTCTATCTTGTCTGAAAATATTGTAGTTTGGGATGAAAATTTCTGAATTTTTGGTGGTCTTCCTAAGCCAGGATTCAGACACAGCTAGAACATCCGGGTTGGCAGAGTGTGCTAAAGCAGTGAATAAAACAAACTTAGGGAGGAGGATTCTAATGTTAACATGCATGAAACCAAGGCTATTACGGTTACAGAGGTCATCAAAAGAGAGCGCCTGGGGAATAGGAGTGGAGCTAGGCACTGCAGGGCCTGGATTCACCTCTACATCACCAGATGAAAAGAGGAGGAGTAGGATAATGATACGGCTAAAAGCAATGAGAATTGGCCATCTAGAACGTCTGGAACAGAGAGTTAAAGGAGGTTTCTGGGGGCGATAAAATAGCTTCAAGGTATAATGTACAGACAAAGGTATGGTAGGATGTGAATACAGTGGAGGTAAACCTGGGTATTGAGTGATGATGAGAGAGATATTGTCTCTAGAAACATAATTGAAACCAGGAGATGTCATCGCATGTGTGGGTGGTGGAACTAATAGGTTGGATAAGGTATAGTGAGCAAGACTAGAGGCTCTACAGTGAAATAAGCCAATAAACACCAACCAGAACAGCAATGGACAAGGCATATTGACATTAAGGAGAGGCATGCTTAGTCGAGTGATCAAATGGGTCCAGTGAGTAGTGAGGTTGGTTGGGGTCAAGGCGATTCAGACAGCTAGCCGGGCCATCGGTAGCAAGCTAGCATAGGATGGAGGTCTGTTTTTAGCCACCTCGTGCGTTTCCGTCAGTAGGATTAGTGGGGTTCCGTGTGGTAGAGGGGATCAATCCAATTCGCAAAAAAAGAAAATAGATATAGTTATAGAGGCCCAAGAAAAAAAGAAAAAATATAGTCCGATAGGTCTATTCAGATAGCAGCCGATAAGACAGCTAACGATTAGCGGACCGCAGATGGGCGTTCAGGTAACGTCGTGACGGAGGAGCCAGCTGGATAACTCCCTCGAGCATATAACGTCGGTAGTCCAGTTGTGAAGGCCCGGTGGGGCTCCGCGTTGGCAGTAAAACGGGTCCGGATAGGTGATTGTAGCCCAGGAGTGGCTGATGGAACTCTTCAGCTGGCTAGCTCCGGAATAATTGATGTTTGCTCCGGAATCGACGTAAGCCGATAATCACACGGATAGCAGCTAGCTAGCTGCGAGATCCAGGTATAAATGTCCAGAGCTTGCGGTTGAAATCCGGGGACATGGAGAGAAAAATAGGTCCGGTATGTTCCGAGGCGATAGATTTTCGAGCTAAAGGATAGCTGATGACCACAAACCGTGGTTAGCTGAATACTAACGATTAGCCAGTAAAGAAGCTAACTAGCTTCTGGCTAGCTTCTGGATTAGCTTCTGGCTAGCTTTTGGTTAGCTTCTATGGAGGATTACAGATTTGAGGTAAATAATACTTTCTTTTTTTTTTAAATATAAATTGGTGAGGCGGGTTGCAGGAGAGTGTTTTGAAGATGAGTTTATGGAACAGAAAAAATATATATAAAAAGGTATAAAAAGGTATGCGAAGAAAGTTGTAAATATATATATATATATACGGGACACGACAAGGAGGACAAAAGACGTCTGACTGCTATGCCATCTTGGTGACATTTTTTTCCAAATGCATTTGGAGTTACAACGATAGATACATCAAGATAGCTAAATAGCTAATAATGAAGTTAGCAAGCTGGTTATATTTAATTAATCTAGCTAGTTATACAGTATTTATTTTAGATTTTTTACTAGTTATACAGTTTGTACAGTTAGCTAACTAGTGAACATTACGTTAGCAGCTCATTTGAGTTAGACTGCAGACTAAGTTTCTGTAGCAAGCTAGTTAATAATACATCGTTTTTGATCATATAACTTATTTACTTAGTTGAATAGGTTCTTCCACTTCCTCCGTTTTCTGGATCTTTAGAAAAACTAAATAATGGGCAATCTTCCCTAAGTTTTCGGTGGTAGCTAAACGCATCCAGCCAGGTGGGCGATTGGAGGACTTCGGTCTTCCGACATGGCGCTTGGTGAGGTTGCTAGGTGATTTGTGACGCAACTACAAGCCCTCTATAGTGACTGCTGTAGATCGTAGGTATGTGAACAAGGACACAAGGAAGCAATTTTTTTTTTTTAAAGGACACAAGGAAGCAAAAATAAGCATACCATTGATAGGCCTATTCATGCATGCGTCTGTGTTTGATATCCCTTCCTACACTCTTAAATGTTTTGTGTGGATGATAATGGCATTTTTAGCTTTATATTGTTGTCACATACCGGTAGCCTAGTACACATACAATAAGAGTAGAACACACAGTATTTCAAATACCCATTTTATTATCTATTTCATAGCTTTGAGCTTAAAGTAAGTACACTTCAGTAAAACTCATATAGAGATTTGGACACTTTGGAAATACAAAGTTAAAAAGGTTTTCTCTGGCTTCAATTGGAGAGAGGATATGAAACATCAACACAAAAATATTTTGTGGTACTATGTGTGAAAACTATGTTTTAATGTTTCTACGTGCGTATCAGAAATACTACACCTGCTGTTTATAAAACAGAACAACAACGATGATAAATACAGTTAAACTGAGATGAAACTCAAACCACCTCAGAATCACAGATATGATGAAAAATATTCACTTATATTAAATTATTTAAACATCTTAACCTTCATGAATCTCTCTGTATATTGAAATATATTGCTGTTTGTCTCAGTAAAATATAACATTATATCAATAATGTATTACATGGTGTTCTGTAATGAAAGCCCTCTCCATGGCAACATGAGTTCAGACCCTTTTCTTCAGTTGGGATTTCTTCTCCTGACGCTTGCTATGAACAAAACACACACACACACACACACACACACACACACACACACACACACACGAGTTAGACAAGGATACACACAACTTTTTCCAACGCTTACATGCCTACACATACACAAGTGTACTCACCGCAGACAGCGTTGTACCCTCTTGGTCCAGTCTTGAGAGGGGTCGGCACACACAAACTTGTTCCTTCGATTCTGGAAGCTGCCACAACACAGTACAATGTTAACGCACATTACACACCACAGTGACTGAATGTCAATTGTCTTTCCCCGAATCCTCTCTCCTTGCATCCGAATGCATTGGAGAAGGAGAAGATAAGAGGAATCAAGGAAATACCAGCCATTATTCTACACACAATGTTCTAGGATGTGATTGGAGGATGACTCACATGACAGCGTTGAGGTCACATGAGGAAGTAATGTCTTGGAAGGTGTAGCCTTTCAGCCATCGGCAGTGCACCGGACGCTGAGTGAACTTCAGACAGCAGTCCGCTACACACAAACACATGCATTTTTTTTCTGTGTGTCAGCAAGAGACATTGCGTGCATGTATTTGTACTAAGGTTCATGTGCATATATAGCATGTGTGTGTGTTGGCACTCACCTGATTGTGTGGTGGGAATGAGGGTGATGATGAGGAGAGAGAACAGAACAGCCAGGACACAGACTCTACAGCTTATCATCCTAATCTTCAGATGGGTCCCACAGAGATGCTGAGAAAGGGGGCGAGAGAGAAAGTGTTTTTCAATAGAGTTGAGAGAGATTGTTTTCTGACTGGGATTTGGAGCTCCTTAAGTAGGGCGCTGGCTGGAGTTTCCCAACAGGTGATAGCAATGCCATGGAAAGTATTGGCAGGGGGTGGGCAGGTGGGAACTGTGGGTGTGCAAGTGGGGTTATTAGGTTGTTGAAGGACTCGGTCTGCTCATGTGTGTGCTCTGCCAGAGAAAGTGACTTTTGTTCTCCACTTCCTCCTTGACTGCAGGTTAATGATCTTATTTCCCTCCACTGAAAGATAGGACTGGAATGTGAGAAGTGTGGGAGTAGAGCGGCACAATTTTAACTGAGGAGTGTGAAAACAGTTCAATGAATGGGAGTTGATGTCATGGCTATTCTGTCCAGCTTCATAATGACATCATCTTCTGGTACTAAAATGGTGTTCTGGTTGAGAAGACATCATATCACCTGATTACAACCAGGTTACTTTCTAGACCAGGGCTGCCCAATTCTGGTCTTGGAGGGCCAAAACACTTCTGTTTTTTGTTTCTACCTGGTAGTTAATTTCCCTCACCTGGTATCCCCCCCCCCCCAAAAAACAGAAGTGTTTCGTCCCTCCAGGACCAGGATTGGGCAGCCCTGTTCCACACGTCCAATTAGACATCAGTTCAGACTAAAGGCTAAGCTTCTGACAGAGGTTGCGTTATGTTCATCCGGTTTAGGTTTGATCAGTTTAACCTCTAAAAGTCCAGGGGGAAACACATTGAATAATGCATTCATAAATGGCAAAAAAGACAATCAAAAAATAAATAAATAAATAAGGAATAAGGTTTTGAAGTGTCTGTCCTATATACAGGGGATATAAGAAAGCTCAGGAAATAAATATATATATATATATTTTTACACATATTAAACATATTCAACCCCTTATTTTTATTGGCACACAACTACCTCCATACTTCCATTTGTTTGTATGGGTTACCTTCAGACGAGTCCATTGACACTTGTGTAGGCCAAAACGTACAGATGTTTTCGATAGAAGACCGATTTTTGGAATGTCTCATGGTTTCTCATGGTAGGACACACAAGTTCACAGAACGGGACCGCCGTGCGCTGAAGCGTAAAAATCATCTGTCCTCGGTTGCAACACTCACTACTGAGTTCCAAGGTGCCTCTGGAAGCAAAGTCAACACAATAACTGTTCGTCGGGAGCATCATGAAAGGGGTTTCCATGGCCGAGCAGCTGCACACAAGCCTAAGATCACCATGCGCAATGCCAAGCGTTGGCTGGAGTGGTGTACAGCTCGCCGCCATTGGACTCTGGAGCAGTGGAAACGCATTCTCTGGTGATGAATCACGCTTCACCATCTGGCAGTCCGACGGACAAATCTGGGTTTGGAGGACGCCAGGAGGTGGCTACCTACCCAAATGCATAGTGCCTACTGTAAAGTTTGGTGGAGGATAAATAATGGTCTGTTGCTGTTTTTCAGTTCTAGTGAAGGAAAATCTTAACGCTACAGCATACAATGACAATCTAGATGATTCTGTGCTTCCAACAGTTTGGGGAAGGACCTTTCCTGTTTCAGCATAACAATGCCCCCGTGCACAAAGCGATGTCCATACAAAAATGGCTTGTCGAGATTGGTGTGAAGAAATTGACTGGCCTGCACAGAGCCCTGACCTCAACCCCATCGAACACCTTTGGGATGAATTGGATCGCCGACAGCGAGCAAGGACTAATCGCCCAACATCAGTGCCCGACTTCATTAATGCTCTTGTGGCTGAATGGAAGCAAGTCCCGACATCAATGTTCCAACATCTAGTGGAAAGCCTTCCCAGAAGAGTGGAGGCTGTTATGGCAGCAAAGGGGGACCTACTCCATATTAATGTCCATCATTTTGGAATGAGATGTTCGGTGAGCAGGTGTCCACATACTTTTGGTCATGTAGTGTATTTCTATCTTAAATTGTCAGATTTTGATGGGGATTTCTGTATTATGTCACTTAGATTGACCTACCGGTGCATCAAAGGACTCTTAAGGATTAAGGTCATGTTCAGTTTCATGTCATGGGGTCATGTGACAATGGCTGATTTAACATGCTGTATATGTGTTTATAGCCTACAACATCTTCTTGCATCATTCTTCCTCCACACAGGGAGTGTATGTGTGTGTGTGTGTGTGTGTGTGTGTGAGTGCATGTGTGTGTATGTGTGTGAGAGAGTGTGTGCGTGCGAGTGAATTAGTAGTTCAAACACTGGTTTTAACTGTGTAGGTGGACCTGAATTCTAACCTGTGTAGGCATGATAAAGTGTGTATGTACACGTTTTTTTGTGTGTGATGAAATCCAACCTGCGTAGGGAACCAACATTAGAAACTCTAGACAGAGGCCCTGCACTTCCGTGCAGAGAGAGGCTATTAAAGCTGAGCTGTCAATGAGTAGCTGAACTGCGGTCTCTCTTCACAACAGATATGGTGACACATAATGAAGACATTCATAGGCCTTTATTTTTTATTTTAGGAGAGTGGCGATTCACCTTATATAAATTATATGTTTTAGTTTAGATACAGTGCATTTCGAAAAGTATTCAGACCCCTTGACTTTTTCCACATTTTGTTATGTTACAGCCTTGTTCTAAAATGTATTAAATACATGATTTACCTCATCAATCTACACACAATACCCCATAATGACTAAGCAAAAACAGATTTTTAGATTATTTTGCAAATTTATTAACAAATAAAAAACAGAAATACCTTATTTACATAAGAATTCAGACCCTTTGCTATGAGAATCGAAATTGAGCTCAGGTGCATCCTGTCTTCATTGATCATCCTTGAGATGTTTCTACAACTTGATTGGAATTCACCTGTTGTAAATTCAAATGATTGGACATGATTTGGAAAGGCATATCTATATATGAGGTCCCACATAGTAAAAACCAAGCCATGAGGTCGAAGGAATTGTCCGTAGAGCTGTAGAGAGACAAGGATTGTGTCGAGGCACAGATCTGGGGAAGGGTACCAAAACATGTCTGCAGTATTGAAGGTCCTCAAGAACACAGTGGCCTCTATCATTCTTTAATGGAAGAAGTTTGGAACCACCAAGACACTTCCTAGAGCAATCGGGGGAGAAGGGCCTTTGTCAGGGAGGTGACCAAGAACCTGATGCTCACTCTGACAGAGCTCCAGAGTTTCTCTTTGGAGATGGGAGAACCTTCCTGAAGGACAACCATCTCTGCAGCACTCCACCAATCAGGCCTTTATGGTAGAGTGGCCAGACGGAAGCCACTCCTCAGTAAAAGGCACATGACAGCCCGCTTGGAGTTTGCCAAAAGGCACATATAGGACTCTCAGACCATGAAACCAAGATCGAACTCTTTGGCCTGAATGCCAAGTCTCACGTCTAGAGGAAACCTGGCACCATCCCTACGGTGAAGCATGGTGCTGGCAGCATCATGCTGTGGGGATGTTTTTCAGTGGCGGGGACTGGGAGACCAGTCAGGAATGAGGGAAAGAGGAACAGAGCCAAGTACAGAGAGATCATTGATGAAAACCTGCTCCAGTGCATACAGCCAAGACAACACAGGAGTGGCTTTGGGACTGACTGAATGTCCTTGTGTGACCCAGCCAGAGCCCGGACTTGAACCCGATCGAACATCTCTGGAGAGACCTGTAAATAGCTGTGCAGCGACCCTCCCCATCCAACCGGACAGAGCTTGAGAGGATAAGCAGAGAATAATGGGAGAAACTCCCCAAATAGAGGTGTGCCAAGCTTGTAGCATCATACCCAAGAAGACTCAAGGCTGTAGTCGCTGCCAAAGGTGCTTCAACAAAGTACTAAGTAAATATTTGAATATTTCAGTTTTTTATTTTTAATACATTTGCAAACATTTCTTAAAACCTGTTTTTGCTTTGTCATTATGGGGTATTTTGTATAGATTGAAGAGGGAAAAACCTATTTAATCAATTTTAGAATATGGCTGTAACGTCACAAAATGTGGAAAAGGTTAAGGGGTCTGAATACTTTCGAATGCACCGTAGATCAGAAACAGAGAGGGTAAGAGGTTAGGAGGAGTCAAAGTGTGAGTGGTAGACTCAGGGACTGAATCACGGTCTCCGGTGGGGAATAGCACTTGTGTATAGAGCCGGAAATGTTACCCACTAAACCACGGCTCTACACCATAAGTCCTAGAGGCCTTAGAGGCCTAGACACATTGAGACCGCGCATACGATAATCACCCAAGGTTAGAGTAGAGCGTAATCAGATCCAGAGAGATAGTTGATCATCAGCAGCAGGAAGGGATGGTGTTAGTGTTATCAGGGGCATTCTTAGAACATCACAACATTCTATAAATAACCACAGATTCCAGGTCTAAAAATAGTAACACGAACAAGGACTATGTGGCTTTATAAGTCTGAACCCACAGGGATGTAATGCAGGGGAAACACCTTTATTCACCTTTTTATTTGGTGAATCGCATTCAATCACCTACTACACATTATGAGCATTAGCCTTACTTACCGCCTGTCATCTGGAATGTTGTTCAGCGTTTACCCATCTTTTCTACCATTACTCCCTGCTACTGACATCATACCAACACCATCAACCAGACCTCTGATCTTTACCCTATGTCTGTCTGCATTCTATAGATCTTAACTTACGTGATCTATTTTATCAACTGAGTGTTGTCTCTGTTAATAATGAGTGCATCTGAACTGAGGGTTATAGATGTGTGTTTACAGAATGTTGTGGGGATGCTTTCCACAGGAGTTTCCATTTCGGAGTGCGTGTGTTTGCTCTTCAAAACTCTGGTCAATGTTTATCTCAGGGTTAATCTCTCGTTAACCCTCAGAACAAAGACGTACCAGAAAGTAGTCATGGTTACCGCATAGTTTCTTAATATTATGCAAGTACAAGCTTATTTTTGGGTTGTGATGGGGGAAGTAAAGTAGCTCATGCAGCATTAAGTTATATTCATCAAGAACCAATGAGTATATATCATTTATTGAAATGACCTTGGAACAGCTGTAAATCGTGCATATTGCACCTTTAAAGTAACACATTGAAATCACATGAAGACATCTAAAACATGAACACAGCTGGACTAAAACATGAAAAGCCACAGACCTGTGCTAACTACAAACACAGTTCTACACTATAGACCTCTATACTATACACGTCACTATACAGAATTAGAGAGACCAAAAAATAAACACTACATTACAGACTGGTTGTCTGGTTGTGTGTGTAACTAAATGCCCACTGCCTCTCTTGGCTAGGGCCACAAACTTCCTGGTGCAATACAGGACCAATGAGCAGGCAGAATTTGGCATGGGACGAAACCTAAGAAGCACGTGTGGTGTACATAACACGCACACACACACACACACTCAATCACACACTCAATCAAACACATACACAACAGTTTGGTCTGTGTGTGCATGTGTGCATGCATAGAAATAGAACGAATAGAATGGGTTTGCAACCTCTAACCCTGGCAATTTGACTGGTAATAATGGGTACACTCGCAATGGCTACCTGGTATTGTGTTGCAATAATTCCCATGGTAATATAGAATGTTCATTCAAATGATGCTAACTGATGTGGCTCATGGAATGTATTTTTTTGTAATGTCAGTTGAGTTGATTCAACAAATCACAACACAGATTGATGGGTACACTTCCAGCTTTCACTTCCTGCTTTGCCCCTATGGGTACACATGCAATGGCTGCCTGCCCAACCAATATCCCATCATTGACTTGAATGGGGACGCCCGTTCTATTCATTCTATTTCTCTGTGTGTGAGTGTTAAGGCAGTCGTAGTTCATGTATCCCATCATCCGTCATCTTTGGAGTCATCCCTTGTCAGCCTCTCTCGCTCTCTGTGCCTCTGGATACCCCGCCATATACGACACAGCACCCCACCCCTTCTCACCACACACACACACACACACACACACACACACACACACACACACACACACACACACACACACACACACACACACACACACACACACACACACACACACACACACACACACACACACACACACACACACACACACACACACACACACACACACACAGGGAGAGAGAAAAACAAAAATACAGTATTAATTAAAGTGTGTTGCCACAGGTTCTACTACGTGATGATACACACACACACAGGCACACATACACACACACACACACGCAATGACACACCCCCACACGCACACGCAATGACACACACACCCAATGACACACACACACACACACACACACACACACACACACACACACACACACACACACACACACACGACACACAATGACACACACACAGACACACACACACACAGTAGTTACCGTAAGCGTAGGTAGCGCAGGTCCTCCTTAGTGACATCATTAAGGACATCGCTCAGCGTGTACTCCTCCATTACAAACTGAGACAGAAACATCAACTACATAGAACCATACTAAAACCAGTAAACAACCATACCAGAGGAGGCTGGTGGGGGGAGCTATAGGAGGATGGGCTCATTGTAATGGCTGGAATGGAATACATGGAAAGGAGTCAAAGATGTGGTTTCCATATGTTTGATGTATTTTATAACATTCAGTTTTCTTACTGCTTGCATTTTGTATTGATATTGATGTGTGTATTTTCTGTAATGAATTTAATTTGGGGCTCATCTGTAAAAGAGACCTTGGTCTCAGTAGGACAACCTGATAAAATAAAGGTTAAATAAAATGTATCCCATTCCAGCCTTTACAATGAGCCCATCCTCCTATAGCTCCTCTCACCAGCCTCCTCTGAACTGTACTACAACTCAAATACATAACTGATATATGAACATAAAGAGCGGATATGGGATGTAATAAACTAAACAACCAATGGCAAACTCAACTCAATAACCAATAAAAACACGACCTACACATAAACACTGACACACGCAAGGATGAAATTGTGGTGTAAATATTGGGGGGGACAAACAATAGACGGGGGGGTCCTCCCCCAGAATTGGTTTTTATATACACTGCTCAAAAAAATAAAGGGAACACTTAAACAACACAATGTAACTCCAAGTCAATCACACTTCTGTGAAATCAAACTGTCCACTTAGGAGGCAACATTGATTGACAATAAATTTCACATGCTGTTGTGCAAATGGAATAGACAACAGGTGGAAATTATTAATTATCAATTAGCAAGACACCCCCAATAAAGGAGTGGTTCTGCAGGTGGTAACCACAGACCACTTCTCAGTTTCTATGCTTCCTGGCTGATGTTTTGGTCACTTTTGAATGCTGGCGGTGCTTTCACTCTAGTGGTAGCATGAGACGGAGTCTACAACCCACACAAGTGGCTCAGGTAGTGCAGCTCATCCAGGATGGCACATCAATGCGAGCTGTGGCAAGAAGGTTTGCTGTGTCTGTCAGCGTAGTGTCCAGAGCATGGAGGCGCAACCAGGGGACAGGCCAGTACATTAGGAGACGTGGAGGAGGCCGTAGGAGGGCAACAACCCAGCAGCAGGACCGCTACCTCCGCCTTTGTGCAAGGAGGAGCAGAAGGAGCACTGCCAGAGCCCTGCAAAATGACCTACAGCAGGCCACAAATGTGCATGTGTCTGCTCAAACGGTCAGAAACAGACTCCATGAGGGTGGTAGAGGGCCCGACGTCCACAGGTGGGGGTTGTGCTTACAGCCCAACACCGTGCAGGACGTTTGGCATTTGCCAGAGAACACCAAGATTGGCAAAATCGCCACTGGCGCCCTGTGCTCTTCACAGATGAAAGCAGGTTCACACTGAGCACATGTGACAGAGTCTGGAGACGCCATGGAGAATGTTCTGCTGCCTGCAACATCCTCCAGCATGACCGGTGTGGGGTGGCATTTCTTTGGGGGTCCGCACAGCCCTCCATGTGCTCGCCAGATGTAGCCTGACTGCCATTAGGTACCGAGATGACATCCTCAGACCCCTTGTGAGACCATATGCTGGTGCGGTTGGCCCTGGGTTCCTCCTAATGCAAGACAATGCTAGACCTTATGTGGCTGGAGTGTGTCAGCAGTTCCTGCAAGAGGAAGGCATTGATGCTATGGACTTGCCCTCCCGTTCCCCAGACCTGAATCTAATTGAGCACATCTGGGACATCATGTCTCGCTCCATCCACCAACGCCAGGTTGCACCACAGACTGTCCAGGAGTTGGCGGATGCTTTAGTCCAGGTCTGGGAGGAGATCCCTCAGGAGGCCATCCGCCACCTCATCAGGAGCATGCCCAGGTGTTGTAGGGAGGTCATACAGGCACGTGGAGGCCACACACACTACGGAGCCTAATTTTGACTTGTTTTAAGGACATTACATCAAAGTTGGATCAGCCTGTAGTGTGGTTTTCCACTTTAATTTTGAGTGTGACTCCAAATCCAGACCCCCAGGGGATGATACATTTGATTTCCATTGATCATTTTTGAGTGATTTTGTTGTCAGCACATTCAACTATGTAAAGAAAAAATAATTTAATAAGAATATTTCATTCATTCAGATCTAGGATGTGTTATTTTAGTGTTCCCTTTATTTTTTTGAGCAGTGTATATAAAATGCCTTTCCTGCAATTCTACACAGTTTGACATTACTTCTTATGCCTGTCTTTAAGGTTATTTTGAAGGGTATACGGAGGGGTATTTTGAAAACCAAGTATAAGTGCAAACAACTAACTTCCTGCATTTCAACACATTTTGACATGGGGCAGATTTCTTTTTTTGCACTTTTATAATGCAATTCTAAACATTTTGTCATGAGTCAGATAAAATGTTGCAGTTTTAAAGCACATTTCCTGCAATTCTGTACATTTTGTCATGGGGTAGAGAGAAATATGTGCTGTTTTAAAGCTCATCTCATGCTATTCTTCACATTCACCATGAGGATGAGAGAACATTTTGCAGATTTAAAGCCAATTTCCTGATACTCTACACATTTTGCCATAAAGCTGAGAGAAACTGTTGCAGTTTTAAATGAACTGTCCATCAAAAAATGTATATTCTGTTAACTCATACCCAAATAAAGTTGTTGGCTCATTCTACACTGGTATTTGTGGTCAATGCATAAATTTGTGGAAAAAAAACGTCAAAAACCCCACCTCAAACTTACGTCTCAAACAGACCGTTTCAAAAAATGATTGCTATTTCCTCATAGAGGAGCTGGCCAATCAGCGGTCTACTCGCATGAATATTTTTATTGACCGGTATACGCCAACGCCATTCTGTTGTTGGGGTGCGCCCACACCAATCCAACACAGAAAATATGCTTTTAATTACATACTTAATTACCATTTTTGGAAGAATATCTATTGTAATTAGTTATAGGTCATATTTTATAGAAATCTGTAAACACTGGACAGTTACTTTAAAGGTTTACTTTGTGCAGAAATGCAAAAAGAACATATTTAAACTGTATAACTGATCAATGCACCATCATACCAGGTCATTTAATGCTATTGAATGAATAAGACACTTGGCTACAGAAGTGACATTTCTTACCGATCTCTACAGCTTCCATCTAAAAAACATATCCTGTGAAATTACATCAATAGCTTATCTAACGAATAAACTACATCTGTTGCGGCAAGTATTGCCAGAATGACACATTGTGCCCAAAGTCGACCGTTAAGGCTAATTTCCTCAAATTCTACACATTTTCCCATCGCTTATGACGTGTTCATATGCTATCGGGAGGGCCACCAACCTATTTATTTATTTTAAAGAAATTATTGTGGGGGACATGTCCCCCCATCCCCCGTGGCAATTTCAGCAATGGACCCACAACACAAACACAATGTAGATGGATCAACCTTGTCTATGGTGTCTGCATCTGCACTCTGGTCTTTCAGCCAATCAGTGAGCTGCTTATCAGGCTCGTGGTCAACTGGGACTTGGAAGATAGAGGGAGGAGGAACGTCTGAAAAAGAAAAAAAGAGATGGAGAGAGAGATGGGGAGAGACAAGTTACCAGGGATACCAGTGTGTGTGTGTGTGTGTGTGTGTGTGTGTGTGTGTGTGTGTGTGTGTGTGTACCTGGGGGTCTGTATCTGACCCTGACCAGCTCTAGGTCATGTTGTCTTTGCTGTAGTGTTGTCTTCAGGACCTGCTGGTACTCTCTCTCCCTGTGCAGCAGTTCCTCCAACAACCTGCAGGGGGCAGAACAGGACAGCCATTCCACATATTTCTTCTATTCCATTACTTGGGCTCGAGGCGCTACAAGGCCACTTCATTCATAATCCGCTATTCATCAAACCCTCTTATCTTGAAGCACTTAGGCTCATTCATTTTAAGTAGGACAGACAACCCTTGATCAACATGAAATAGAAACCTCAGCCTCTCTTCATTGATATGTGTGTATGTGTATACACTATACAGTATTTATCTGTGTGTGCGTATATCATAATACAGTATTTATGTGTGTGTGTGATACAACTGATTATGTTTGGATTCCAGGTGAGAACACACACAAACACACACACACACACACACACACACACACACACACACACACACACACACACACACACACACACACACCGGTTGGTCTCCTGTTTGAGCCGGCCCAACTGGGCTCCGAGAGGCTGTGAGCGCAGAGGCGGAGGCGGGGAGGAGAGGGTGGAGCTGAGCGTGCTGACTGCTGAGGTCACCACGGGTTCGGGGGTCACAGCATGGTCGTCTGGAGGCGTGACCAATACAGGGCCAAACTCTGTCTCCTCCTCCTCTTCCTCCTCCTCCTTATCTGGTCCCTCGCTCTCCGAGGCCGGGCCGAAGTGGGTCTGGAGCTCTACAGGGAGAGTTAAAGGTCAGGGGTGAAGTGTTAGGTTGCTACAATTCAGCAAGTTTTTGTTATGAGCGCTTTAGCAGTGACCACACACCTGGTATGAGGATGGTGACTGCAGCCTGTACTGCTCGTCTGATGATGTTGTCCATAGCAAACATCCAGTGAGGTTTAATATGATGGTTCCTCAGGACCTTGTTCACCTTGAAAACACACACACACACACACACACACACACACACACACACACACACACACACACACACACACACACACACACACACACACACACACACACACACACACACACACACACACACACACGCACAAGATGAGCTCCAAAAGTATTGGGACAGTGACACATTGTTGTTGTCTTGGCTCTGTACTCAAGCACATTGAATTTGGTCATGGGGTTAAAGTGCAGACTGTCATCATTCATTTGAAGCTATTTTCAATTATACCACTTTTTGTACATAGACCCCCCCATTTTAGGGGACCAAAAGTATTGGGAAAGCATACAGACCTGCTTTAACTCAGCAACATTTGTGGGTTTTCAAGCATGAACTGCTCGTTTCAAGTCCTGTCACAACATCTCAATTGGGTTTAGGTCTGGACATTGACTAGGCTATTCCAAAACTTCACATTTGTTGCTTTTGAACCATTTTCATGTAGACTTGTGTTGGATCATTGTCTTGCATCAGCTCACAGACGCCTGCCATTCTCCTGTAGAATTCTCTGATACAGAGCAGTATTCATGGTTCCTTCTATTAAGGCAAGTCATCCAGATCCTGAGGCAGCAAAGCATCCCCAAACCATCACACAACCACCACCATGCTTGACCGTTGGTATAAGGTTTTTACTGTGGAATGCACTGTTTGGTTTTCACCAGACATAACGGGACCCATCTCATCCAAGAAGTTGACTCAAGTTTGCCAAAAAGAACCAGGAAGCACCTGGATGATCATCAAGACTCTTGGAAGAATGTTTTTTGGACAGATGTCATGTACTGTCATGTTGTGTCTTGTTTCTGTCCTTTCTCTTCACCCTGTCTCCCTCTGCTGGTCGTGTTAGGTTACCTTTTCTCCCCCTCTTTCCCCCAGCTGTCCCTTGTCTTCTCTGACTACCTCGTTCACCCCTTTTCCCACCTGTTCCCTTTTTCCCTCTGATTAGGTCTCTATATCTCTCTCTCTTTCTGCTCCTGTCTTTGTCGGATTCTTGTTTGTGTTAGTCATGCCTGAACCAGACTATCGTCATGTTTGCTGCAACCTTGTCCTGTCCTGTCGGAATCTGCCGGTCCATCTGAGCCTACCTATGTTTGGTTATTAAAGAAGCTCTGTTTACATTAATTCGCTTTTGGGTCCTCATTCACGCACCGTAACAGAAGAATCCGACCAAGAATGGACCCAGCGACTTCGGATCCTCTCCACTCAGCCGTCGAGATCCAGGGAGCGATGCTAGGCAGACACGAGCAGGAATTGTCTGCTGCTCGACATGCCGTTGAGACCCTGGCCACCCAAGTCTCCAACCTCACAGAACAGGTTCACCATCTCCGCCTCGATCCACCGGCCACTTCCAGGGCTTTCGAATCTCCGGAGCCCAGAATCAATAACCCGCCGTGTTACTCTGGGGAGCCCACTGAATGCCGCTCGTTCCTCACCCAGTGTGATATTGTGTTTTCTCTCCAGCCCAACACTTACTCCAGGAGCACTGCTCGTGTCGCCTACGTCATATCTCTCCTTACTGGACGGGCTCGTGAGTGGGGCACGGCAATCTGGGAGGCAAGGGCTGAGTGTACTAACCAGTATCAGGACTTTAAGGAGGAGATGATACGGGTTTTTGATCGATCTGTTTTTGGGGAGGAGGCTTCCAGGGCCCTGTCTTCCCTATGTCAAGGTAATCGATCCATAACAGACTACTCTATTGAGTTTCGCACTCTTGCTGCCTCCAGTGGCTGGAACGAGCCGGCTTTGCTCGCTCGTTTTCTGGAGGGTCTCCGCGCAGAGGTTAAGGATGAGATTCTCTCCCGGGAGGTTCCTTCCAGCGTGGATTCCTTGATTGAACTCGCTATTCGCATTGAGCGGCGGGTTGATCTTCGTCACCGAGCTCGTGGAAAGGAGCTCGCGTTCTCCGTTGCCCCCCTCTCCGCATCACTACCATCTTCCTCTGCCGGCTCGGGTGCTGAGCCTATGCAGCTGGGAGGTATCCGCATCTCGACTAAGGAGAGGGAACGGAGAATCACCAACCGCCTCTGTCTCTATTGCGGTTCTGCTGGTCATTTTGTCACTTCATGTCCAGTAAAAGCCAGAGCTCATCAGTAAGCGGAGGGCTACTGGTGAGCGCTACTACTCCTGTCTCTCCTTCAAGATCCTGCACTACCTTGTCGGTCCATCTACGCTGGACCGGTTCGTCAGCTTCCTGCAGTGCCTTAATAGACTCTGGGGCGGAGGGCTGTTTTATGGACGAGACCTGGGCTCGGGAACATGACATTCCTCTCAGACAGTTAAGGGAGTCCACGGCCTTGTTCGCCCTGGATGGTAGTCCTCTCCCCAGGATTCAGCGTGAGACGCTACCTTTAACCCTCACTGTTTCTGGTAATCATAGCGAAACCATTTCTTTTTTAATTTTTCGTTCACCTTTTACACCTGTTGTTTTGGGCCATCCCTGGCTAGTTTGTCATAATCCTTCTATTAATTGGTCTAGTAATTCTATCCTCTCCTGGAACGTCTCTTGTCATGTGAAATGTTTAATGTCTGCTATCCCTCCTGTTTCCTCTGTCTCTTCTTCACAGGAGGAGCCTGGTGATTTGACAGGGGTGCCGGAGGAATATCACGATCTGCGCACGGTGTTCAGTCGGTCCAGGGCCACCTCTCTTCCTCCACACCGGTCGTATGATTGTAGTATTGATCTCCTTCCGGGAACCACTCCCCCCGGGGTAGACTATACTCTCTGTCGGCTCCCGAACGTAAGGCTCTCGAAGATTATTTGTCTGTAGCTCTTGACGCCGGTACCATAGTCCCCTCCTCCTCTCCCGACGGAGCGGGGTTTTTTTTTGTTAAGAAGAAGGACGGGTCCCTGCGCCCCTGCATAGATTATCGAGGGCTGAATGACATAACAGTGAAGAATCGTTATCCGCTTCCTCTTATGTCTTCAGCCTTCGAGATCCTGCAGGGAGCCAGGTTTTTCACTAAGTTGGACCTTCGTAACGCTTACCATCTCGTGTGCATCAGGGAGGGGGACGAGTGGAAGACGGCGTTTAACACTCCGTTAGGGCACTTTGAATACCGGGTTCTTCCTTTCGGCCTCGCTAACGCTCCAGCTGTCTTTCAGGCATTAGTCAATGATGTCCTGAGAGACATGCTGAACATCTTTGTTTTCGTTTACCTTGACGATATCCTGATTTTTTCACCGTCACTCCAGATTCATGTTCAGCACGTTCGACGTGTCCTCCAGCGCCTTTTAGAGAATTGTCTTTTTGTGAAGGCTGAGAAGTGCTCTTTTCATGCCTCCTCCGTCACATTTCTCGGTTCTGTTATTTCCGCTGAAGGCATTAAGATGGATCCCGCTAAGGTCCAAGCTGTCATTGATTGGCCCGTCCCTAAGTCACGCGTCGAGCTGCAGCGCTTTCTCGGCTTCGCGAACTTCTATCGTCGTTTCATCCGTAATTTCGGTCAGGTGGCAGCTCCTCTCACAGCCCTTACTTCTGTCAAGACGTGCTTTAGGTGGTCCGTTTCCGCCCAGGGAGCTTTTGATCTCCTCAAGAATCGTTTTACATCCGCACCTATCCTTGTTACACCTGACGTCACTAGACAGTTCGTTGTCGAGGTTGACGCGTCAGAGGTGGGCGTGGGAGCCATTCTTTCTCAGCGCTCCCTCTCTGACGACAAGGTCCACCCTTGCGCGTATTTTTCTCATCGCCTGTCGCCGTCGGAACGTAACTATGATGTGGGAAACCGCGAACTGCTCGCCATCCGCTTAGCCCTAGGCGAATGGCGACAGTGGTTGGAGGGGGCGACCGTTCCTTTTGTCGTTTGGACTGACCATAGGAACCTTGAGTACATCCGTTCTGCCAAACGACTTAATGCGCGTCAGGCGCGCTGGGCGCTGTTTTTCGCTCGTTTCGAGTTCGTGATTTCTTATCGTCCGGGCTCTAAGAACACCAAGCCTGATGCTTTATCTCGTCTCTTCAGTTCTTCAGTAGCCTCCACTGACCCCGAGGGGATTCTCCCTGAGGGGCGTGTTGTCGGGTTGACTGTCTGGGGAATTGAGAGGCAGGTAAAGCAAGCACTCACTCAAACTCCGTCGCCGCGCGCCTGTCCTAGGAACCTTCTTTTCGTTCCCGTTCCTACTCGTCTGGCCGTTCTTCAGTGGGCTCACTCTGCCAAGTTAGCCGGCCACCCTGGCGTTCGGGGTACGCTTGCTTCCATTCGCCAGCGTTTTTGGTGGCCCACCCGGGAGCATGACACGCGTCGCTTCGTGGCTGCTTGTTCGGTCTGCGCGCAGACTAAGTCCGGTAACTCCCCTCCTGCCGGCCGTCTCAGGCCGCTTCCCATTCCCTCTCGACCGTGGTCTCACATCGCCTTAGATTTTGTCACCGGACTGCCTTCGTCAGCGGGGAAGACTGTTATTCTTACGGTTGTCGACAGGTTCTCTAAGGCGGCTCATTTTATCCCCCTTGCTAAGCTTCCTTCTGCTAAAGAGACGGCACAAATCATCATCGAGAATGTTTTCAGAATTCATGGCCTTCCGTCAGACGTCGTTTCGGACAGAGGTCCGCAATTCACGTCTCAATTTTGGAGGGAGTTTTGCCGTTTGATTGGGGCTTCCGTCAGTCTCTCTTCCGGCTTTCACCCCCAGTCTAACGGTCAAGCAGAACGGGCCAATCAGACTATTGGTCGCATCTTACGCAGTCTTTCTTTTCGCAACCCTGCGTCTTGGTCAGAACAGCTCCCCTGGGCAGAATACGCCCACAACTCGCTTCCTTCGTCTGCGACCGGGCTATCTCCTTTTCAGAGTAGCCTCGGGTACCAGCCTCCGCTGTTCTCATCTCAGTTCGCCGAGTCCAGCGTCCCCTCCGCTCAGGCTTTTGTCCAACGTTGCGAGCGCACCTGGAAGAAGGTCAGGTCTGCACTTTGCCGTTATAGGGCGCAGACTGTGAGAGCTGCTAATAAGCGTAGAACTAAGAGTCCAAGATATTGTCGCGGTCAGAGAGTTTGGCTCTCCACTCAGAACCTTCCCCTTAAGACCGCTTCTCGCAAGTTGACCCCGCGGTTCATTGGTCCGTTCCGTATTTCTCAAATCATTAACCCTGTCGCAGTGCGACTTCTTCTGCCGCGATATCTTCGTCGCGTCCACCCGGTCTTCCATGTCTCCTGTGTCAAGCCCGTTCTTCGCGCCCCCGCTCGTCTTCCCCCCCCCCCCCCATCCTTGTCGAGGGCGCACCCATCTACAGGGTCCGTAGGATTTTGGACATGCGTCCTCGGGGCCGTGGTCATCAGTACCTAGTAGATTGGGAGGGGTACGGTCCTGAGGAGAGGAGTTGGGTTCCCTCTCGGGACGTGCTGGACCGTGCGCTGATCGATGATTTCCTCCGTTGCCGCCAGGCTTCCTCCTCGAGTGCGCCAGGAGGCGCTCGGTGAGTACTGTCATGTACTGTCATGTTGTGTCTTGTTTCTGTCCTTTCTCTTCACCCTGTCTCCCTCTGCTGGTCGTGTTAGGTTACCTTTTCTCCCCCTCTTTCCCCCAGCTGTCCCTTGTCTTCTCTGACTACCTCGTTCACCCCTTTTCCCACCTGTTCCCTTTTTCCCTCTGATTAGGTCTCTATATCTCTCTCTCTTTCTGCTCCTGTCTTTGTCGGATTCTTGTTTGTGTTAGTCATGCCTGAACCAGACTATCGTCATGTTTGCTGCAACCTTGTCCTGTCGGAATCTGCCGGTCCATCTGAGCCTACCTATGTTTGGTTATTAAAGAAGCTCTGTTTACATTAATTCGCTTTTGGGTCCTCGTTCACGCACCGTAACAACAGATGAGTAAAAAGTGTAACTCTTTGGACGACATGGGCCCCATTATGCCTGGCGAAAACCAAACACTGCATTCCACAGTAGGAACTGTCAAGTATGGTGGTGGTAGTGTAAAAGGGCAGTTCATGCTTGAAAAGCCACAAATGTCGCAGAGTTCAAGCGAAGAGTGGGCCGAAATTCCTCCACAGCGATGTGAAACACTGAGCAACAACTACAGAAAACATTTGGTTGCAGTCATTGCAGCTAAATTTGGCACAACCCGTTATTGAGTAACGGGGCAATTACTGTTTCACACAGAGGAATAGGGTGTTACATTTTTTAATTAAATAAATACAATACATATATTTTTGTTGTTGTTATTTCTAAACTCAGATTCCCTTTATCTAATATTAGGTTTTGGGTGAAGATCTGATAACGTTCAGTATAAAAAATGTCTAATTTAAAGAAAATCAGAAAGGGGGCAAATACTTTTTCACAGCACTGTATACGTGTATTAAAGTACATTGATTACAAGCTTGGGACTCCACAAACTTGTTGGATGCATTTGCTGTTTGTTTTGGTTGTTTCAGATTATTTTGTGCCCCAAAGAAATTAATGGTAAATAATGTATTGTGTCATTTTGGAGTAACTTTTATTGTAAATAAGAATATAATATGTTTCTAAACACTTCTACATTAATCTGGATGTGACCATCATTCAGAGTAGTCTTGCGTACAGGGCCTTTGGAAAGTATTCAGACCATTTGACTTTTTCCACATTTTGTTACTTTACAGCCTTATTCTAAAATTGATTACATATATATATATATTCTCATCAATCTACACACAATACCCCATAATGACAAAGCAAAAAACGATTTTTAGAAATGTTTGTAAATGTATTAAAAATAAAAGTAAAGTATTCAGACCCTTTGCTATGAGATTCGAAATTGATCTCAGGTGCATCCTGTTTCCATTGATCACCCTCGAGATGTTTCTACAACTTTATTGGAGTCCACCTGTGTTCTATTCACTTGATTGGACATGATTTGGAAAGGCACACATCTGTCTATATAAGGTCCCACAGTTGACAGTGCATGTCTGAGCAAAAACCAAGCCATGAGGTCGAAGGAATTGTCCATAGAGCTCCAAGACAGGATTGTGTCGAGGCACAGATCTGAGGAAGGGTACCAAAACATTTCTGCAGCATTGAAGGTCCCCAAGAACACAGTGGCCTCCATCATTCTTAAATGGAAGAAGTTTGGAACCACCAAGACTCTTCCTAGAGCCGGCAAACTTGCCAAACTGAGCAATTGGGGTAGAAGGGCCTTGGTCAGGGAGGTGACCAAGAACCCGATGGTCACTCTGACAGAGCTCTAGAGTTCCTCTGGGGAGATGGGAGAACCTTCCTGAAGGACAACCATCTCTACAGCACTCCTCCAATCAGGCCTTTATGGTAGAGTAGCCAGACGGAAGCCACTTCTCAGTAAAAGGCATATGACAGCCTGCTTGGAGTTTGCCAAAAAGCACCTAAAGGACTCTCAGGCCATGAGAAAAAATATGATCTGTTCTGAAGAAACCAAGATGGAACTATTTGGCCTGAATACCAAGTGTCACGTCTAGAGGAAACCTGGCACCATCCCTACGGTGAAGCATGGGGGCAGCATCATGCTGTGGGGATGTTTTTCAGCAGCAGGGACTGGGAGACTAGTCAGGATCGAGGGAAAAAAGAACAGAGCAAAGTACAGAGAGATCCTTGATAAAAAAAACCTGCTCCAGAGTGCTCAGAACCTCAGTCTGAGGCAAAGGTTCACCTTCCAACAGGACAACAACCCGAAGTACACAGCCAAATCAATGCAGGAGTGGCTTCGGGACAATCTTCTGAATGTCCTTGAGTGGCCCAGCCAGAGCCCGGACTTTATCGAACATCTCTAGAGAGATCTGAAAATAGCTGTGCAGAAACGCTCCCCATCCAATTTGACAGAGCTTGAAGGTATCTGCAGAGAAGAATAGGAGAAACTCCACAAAAACAGGTGTGCTAAGCTTGTAGCATCATACCCAAGAAGACTCATTGACAAAGGTGCTTCAACAAAGTACTGAGTAAAGGGTCTGAAAACTTATGTAAATGTTATACTTAATTATTTTTTTTAAGAAAAAACTTTTTGCTTTGCCATTATGGGGTATTGTGTGTAGATTGATGAGGGGGAACAACGATTTAATCCATTTTAGAATAGGGCTGTAACGTAACAAAATGTGGAAAAAGTCAAGGGATCTGAACACTTTCCCGAATGGACTTTATGTGTGCACGTGTGTGTGTGTGTGTTCTCACTGAATCCTGGAAGCCAAAAAGAACCAGTTGTATCTGGTTGATGGATGTGGAGTCGAAGTCTAGGTCCAGTTTGAGTTTGGAGATGGTTGTTGCCATGACGCGTCGCTCCGGGGAGTGGATGAAATCTCTCAGGATACAGATGATCTGTTTAATGTGGTCCACAGAGAGCTGCAGCTCCTCACTGCCCTACAAACACACACACCAAACATACACACACCAAACACACACACGCACACAGAGGGAGAAAGAAGTAGATGATTGTGGCAATATCTGGTTGCTCTTTCTTTAATCAATTCACAATTTTATTTATTTTCTCTCTCTCACATATAAACACGCACACACCTGTATGTGGTTCTCCAGGAGGTTGGAGATGACTTTGTCCTGGTCCTCGTTCAGGACCTTGTAGAGTAGAGAGATGTTAATGAATTAACCCTCTTTGAATATTTTATTACACACACACACAGACACACACACACACACACACACACACACATACACATACACATACACATACACACACACATACACACACACACACAGACACACACACACACACACACACACACACACACACACACACACACACACACACACACACACACACACACACACACACCTTGTAGAGGATGGCTCTCCTCTCGCTGTCCTTCTTCAGCAGGAAGAGCCCTCCATCTCTGTCTTCTAGAGACGCAGGAGAGCTACGGTCCTCTGACACTGACCCATCATCCGGTACACTGACCAATACAATGACATTCATATAGAATAATGACACCCTATTCTACTGTTGGAAAATGTGTGTGTGTTGGTATTTGTCACATCTTTGTAAGCAACACATGTGGACTAACAGCGCAGAGATTAAAAAATAAATAAAAAATAATAACAGAAGTAATGATAACTTGGCTATTTACAGTGTGCAGGGGTATGAGGTAATTGTGTGTGTGTGTTGGTGTGTGTGTAACCCCAGTGTGACTTCAGTTGTGTTTACACATACAAAGGTTTCCTGGCTGCATGGCACACTGAGTGTGTGTGTTCTGGAGGTTGTAAAAGTCACCACAAGGCATTAGACGGATGCTGTAAAAGGCATTAGAGCAGGATCAGCTATGACCACCTGGCACACGCACACGCGCGCACACACACACACACACACACACACACACACACACACACACACACACACACACACACACACACACACACACACACACACACACACACACACACGCACACACACACTTCAGGTGTAGAGGTGTGTGTACCTTAGGTAGTTGTTGCTGGGTGGTTTGAGCAGGTTCTCTGACCCTGATCGTTTGTTCTTCTGAAAGAAGACATCCTGTTTGGAGTCGCAGTCTGGACTCACTGAGCCGGGTTCGCTGCTGCTGCTCCCGGTGGCCTCACACTGTAACTGCACCGGCAGCGAAACACTGCGGATGTAGTCTGGCCAACACACACACGCACACAAACACACAGACACACACACAGTGTAAGAACCCCCTTAATCAAGATAACTGGTTAGCTAGCGTTTTTAGTTAACTAGCTACTTACAGTGGGGCAAAAAAGTATTTAGTCAGCCACTAATTGTGCAAGTTCTCCCACTTAAAAAGATGAGAGAGGCCTGTAATTTTCATCATAGGTACACTTCAACTATATCAGACAAAATGAGGGAAAAAAATCCAGAAAATCCCATTGTAGGATTTTTAATGAATTTATTTGCAAATTATGGTGGAAAATAAGTATTTGGTCACCTACAAACAAGCAAGATTTCTGGCTCTCACAGACCTGTAACTTTGTCTTTAAGAGGCTCCTCTGTCCTCCACTCGTTACCTGTATTAATGGCACCTGTTTGAACTTGTTATCAGTATAAAAGACACCTGTCCACAACCTCAAACAGTCACACTCCAAAATCCACTATGGCCAAGACCAAAGAGCTGTCAAAGGACACCAGAAACAAAATTGTAGACCTGCACCAGGCTGGGAAGACTGAATCTGCTATAGGTAAGCAGCTTGGTTTGAAGAAATCAACAGTGTGTGAAAACCTTGTGAAGACTTACAGAAAACGTTTGACCTCTGTCATTGCCAACAAAGGGTATATAACAAAGTATTGAGATAAACTTTTGTTATTGACCAAATACTTATTTTCCACCATAATTTGCAAATAAATTAATTAAAAATCCTACAATGTGATTTTCTGGATTTTTTTTCTCAATTTGTCTGTCATAGTTGAAGTGTACCTATGATGAAAATTACAGGCCTCTCATCTTTTTAAGTGGGAGAACTTGCACAATTGGTGGCTGACTAAATACTTTTTTGCCCCACTGTATATTGTTTAGCTATCAGCTAGCTTTAGCTATCTAGCCATACTGCTTCTGGGCACATTCCCATGGCAACTGTTGCGATAGAGATACAGTGCCTTGCGAAAGTATTCGGCCCCCTTGAACTTTGCGACCTTTTGCCACATTTCAGGCTTCAAACATAAAGATATAAAACTGTATTTTTTTGTGAAGAATCAACAACAAGTGGGACACAATCATGAAGTGGAACGACATTTATTGGATATTTCAAACTTTTTTAACAAATCAAAAACTGAAAAATTGGGCGTGCAAAATTATTCAGCCCCCTTAAGTTAATACTTTGTAGCGCCACCTTTTGCTGCGATTACAGCTGTAAGTCGCTTGGGGTATGTCTCTATCAGTTTTGCACATCGAGAGACTGACATTTTTTCCCATTCCTCCTTGCAAAACAGCTCGAGCTCAGTGAGGTTGGATGGAGAGCATTTGTGAACAGCAGTTTTCAGTTCTTTCCACAGTATCTCGATTTGATTCAGGTCTGGACTTTGACTTGGCCATTCTAACACCTGGATATGTTTATTTTTGAACCATTCCATTGTAGATTTTGCTTTATGTTTTGGATCATTGTCTTGTTGGAAGACAAATCTCCGTCCCAGGTCTTTTGCAGACTCCATCAGGTTTTCTTCCAGAATGGTCCTGTATTTGGCTCCATCCATCTTCCCATCAATTTTAACCATCTTCCCTGTCCCTGCTGAAGAAAAGCAGGCCCAAATCATGATGCTGCCACCACCATGTTTGACAGTGGGGATGGTGTGTTCAGCTGTGTTGCTTTTACGCCAAACATAACGTTTTGCATTGTTGCCAAAAAGTTCAATTTTGGTTTCATCTGACCAGAGCACCTTCTTCCACATGTTTGGTGTGTCATCCAGGTGGCTTGTGGCAAACTTTAAACAACACTTTTTATGGATATCTTTAAGAAATGGCTTTCTTCTTGCCACTCTTCCATAAAGGCCAGATTTGTGCAATATACGACTGATTGTTGTCCTATGGACAGAGCCCAATTTTTCAGTTTTTGATTTGTTAAAAAAGTTTGAAATATCCAATAAATGTCATTCCACTTCATGATTGTGTCCCACTTGTTGTTGATTCTTCACAAAAAAATACAGTTTTATATCTTTATGTTTGAGGCCTGAAATGTGGCAAAAGGTCGCAAAGTTCAAGGGGGCCGAATACTTTCGCAAGGCACTGTATGTTTCAGACCTCTTGGCAATGATAAGGACATACTAGCAGGGATTTTCAAGTCTTTCCGAGCCGACACATTTTTGTACCATACCAACACTATCACACCGAGTTTAACTACTCAGGTGTGATATTGTTGGGCTGGAACAAAAATGTGCAGACAGGACCATGCTTTAGCAGAAACAGATAGATAGCAACATGATCACAGACACATGTAGACACGACCACAGACAGACATAGTCACACATGCTATATACACACACACACACACACACACTGAACAAAAATATAAAATGCAACAATTTCAAAGATTTTACTGAGTTACATTTGGGTCAATTGGAATAAATTCATTAGGCCCTAATCTATAGATTTCACATGACTGAGAATACAGATATGCATCTGTTGGTGGGGCGTGGATCAGAAAACCAGTCAGTATTTGGTGTAACCACCATTTGCCTCATGCAGCGCGACACATTTAAACTGATGATGACCTGAGGCCCAAATGTTTGTGTTTTGTTTCACCTTTCACTTATGCGCTTTCTTGTACAATGCTTCAATAAACATCTTAATTTTGCATTCAAGCCTCAGTTTAGGGTCTATTCATTTTTTCAACAGTGTGCAGGACTTTTTTCAACAGTGTGCAGGCCTTGGATGAACTGGGATATTTTCAGCTTCCAGGAATTGTGTACAGATCCTTGCGACATGGGGCCGTGCATTATCATGCTGAAACTTGAGGTGATGGCTGTGGATGAATGGCACGACAATGGGCCTCAGGACCTCGGAACGGTATCTCTGTGCATTCAAATTGACATCGATAAAATGCAATTGTGTTCGTTGTCCATAGCTTATGCTTGCCCATACCAAAACTCCACCGCCACTATGGGACACTCTGTTCACAACATTGACATCAGCAAACCGCTCGCCCACACAACGCTATACACCTCTGTCTGACATCTGCCCCGTACAGTTGAAACTCTTATGAAAGAGAAACTAACATTAAATTATCTGGTAACAGCTCTGCCAATTACACGCTCCTTCAAACCTTGAGACATCTGTGGCATTGTGTTGTGTGACAAAATTGCACATTTTAAAGTGGCCTTTTATTGTCCCCAGCACAAGGTTCACCTGCGTAAGGATCATGGTGTTTAAAACCTCTTTGGGCTAGGGGGCAGTAATTTCACGTCCAGATGAAAAGCGTGCCCAAAGTAAACTGCCTGTTACTCAGGCCCAGAAGCTAGGATATGCATATAATTGGTAGATTTGGATAGAAAACACATTTGGATAGAAACACAAGTTTCTAAAACTGTTAAAATAATGTCTGTGAGTATAACAGAACTGAAATGGCAGGCGAAACCCTGAGGACAAACCACACTCCCTCATCCTACCACTGTATTCAATGGCTGTCACTTTTATTACAAGGCAAAATCCTCCCCGATTGTAGTTCCTAGGGCTTCCACTAGATGTCAACAGTCTTTAGAAAGAGTTACAGGCTGGTTTTTGCAAAAATTAGGTAGAAGTTGTAGTTTTTCTAAGTGGCTCCCATTTGGGCTGTAGTGTTTCCATGCGCATGGATGAGAGCGCGTTCTTTTTGTTTATCTCCGGTAAAGACAATAACGATTCTCCGTCTTAAATTTTATCGTTTATTTACGTATTAGGGTACCTAAGGTTTGATTATAAACGTTGTTTGGATAAGTTTATTAGTAACGTTGGGGATTCATTTTGTATGCATTTTGATGGAGGGAAACTGGTGGAGGGAAACAGCTAAACAGAGTTTTTATGGATATAAAAAAGGACTTTATCGAACAAAAGGACCATTTGTAATGTAACTAGGACCTTTTGGAGTGCCAACAGAAGAAGATCTTCAAAGGTAAGGCATATATTATATCGCTATTTCTGACTTTCGTGTAGCAAGTGCCTGGTTGAAAAATGATTTGTCATGCAGTTGTATGCGAGTGCTGTCCTCAGATAATCGCATGGTGAGCTTTCACCGTAAAGCCTTTTTGAAATCGGACTCAGCGGCTGGATTAACAAGAATTTAAGTTTTATTTTGATGTATTACACGTATATTTTAATGAAAGTTAAATATTTATAATACTGTCATTTGAATTTGGCGCTATGCAATTTCATTGGATGTTGACGAGGTGTGCCGCCGTAACAGGTTTTAGCTTCTTGATATGCCACACCTGTCAGGTGGATGGATTATCTTGGCAAAGGAAAAATGCTCACTGACAGGGATGTTAACAAATTTGTGCATTTTTATTTTTATTTCATCTCATCAAACATGGGACCAACACTTTACATGTTGCGTTTCTACTTCTGTACAAACAACAAAAATGTTAACTGGGAACAAACCTTGCCACACTGGCATAAAGATCCCAGGAGTAGACAGGAGAGAAAGAGACCGTTAACAGGAGAGAAAGAGACCGTTAACAGGAGAGAAAGGGACCATTAACCCAACCGCAATTACATTATCATGTCTGCCAGTTTGTGTGTGTGTGTGTACACAGTATGTCTGTGTGTGTTGTGATTTGTATGAGCTGCAGCATTTCAGTGATGTCATGGAAACAATCTGAGTGGATTAAACGGTTAAATCACCCATTAATTTATTAGCGCACCCACCCCCACACCCACCCCCACACACACACACACACACACACACACACACACACACACACACACACACACACACACACACACACACACACACACACACACAATGCTGAAAAGTCCTACCTGATGGCTTGAAGGCGATTTTGCTCTTCTTTCCCTTGACATTGTGTCGTACGAAGATATCTTTGAGCAGGTCTGAGGCGGTAGCCCTCTTATTAGGGTCAGGCTCAAAACAACGCAGGATAAACGACTTGGCCTCCAACGACAACGACTCTGGGATCTCTGGGTGGATCTTAAACATCCCCACCTACACACGCACGCACACAAACAAACACTGAGCTGGATGTAAAGTGTAACAGGTGGTCTGATGAATCACGTTCACTTGATGCCTTCACTTCAGGCTTTAGCTGAGCTGGCTAACAAAGCCTTATAACATGCAGGAGACACCGGTTTGAACCAGTCACATAGTCTTGGAGCACATCAAACCAAACACACCTTAAACATAGCAGCCTGTGGCTCTCCCAGCTCGTGGAAGGGGGGTTTCCCAGTAGCCATCTCTATGATGGTGCAGCCCAGAGACCAGATGTCAGCTGGAGCTCCGTAACCCCGAGGACCCTTGTCTATGATCTCTGGAGCCATGTACTGCAGGGTGCCTAGATAGGACACAACACACACATTCATAACAACATTCCATGTTGATAACAAATTCATGTGTAGGGAGAGAGAGGTAGAGAGGTGTTGGTCAGAGAGGGAGAGAGAGAAAGAGGGAGAGAGGTGTTGGTCAGAAAGGGAGAGAGAGAAAGAAGGAGAGAGAGAAAGAAAGAGGGAGAGAGGTGTTGGTCAGAAAGGGAGAGAGAGAAAGAGGGAGAGAGAGAACGAGGGAGAGAGAGAAAGAGGGAGAGAGAGAAAGAAAGAGGGAGAGAGGTGTTGGTCAGAAAGGGAGAGAGAGAAAGACGGGAGAGAGAGAGGTGTTGGTCAGAAAGGGAGAGAGAGAAAGAAAGAGGGAGAGAGGTGTTGGTCAGAAAGGGAGAGAGAGAAAGAAAGAGGGAGAGAGGTGTTGGTCAGAAAGGGAGCGAGAGAAAGACGGGAGAGAGAGGTGTTGGTCAGAAAAGGAGAGAGAGAAAGAGGGAGAGAGGTGTTGGTCAGAAAGGGAGAGAGAGAAAGAGGGAGAGAGGTGTTGGTCAGAAAGGGAGAGAGAGAAAGAGGGAGAGAGGTGTTGGTCAGAAAGGGAGAGAGAGAAAGAGGGAGAGAGAGAAAGAAAGAGGGAGAGAGGTGTTGGTCAGAAAGGGAGAGAGAGAAAGAGGGAGAGAGGTGTTGTTCAGAGAGGGAGAGAGAGAAAGAGGGAGAGAGGTGTTGGTCAGAGAGGGAGAGAGAGAAAGAGGGAGAGAGAGAAAGAAAGAGGGAGAGAGGTGTTGGTCAGAAAGGGAGAGAGAGAAAGAGGGAGAGAGAGAAAGACGGGAGAGAGAGTGGAAAGTAAAGGACAATAATTAGGGATAGATGACGAGAGAGTAATGAAAGAGAAACACACTCGTAGTCCTTAATCCCCTCTGGCTAATTAACTAACTCTCTGTGTGTGTGTGTGTGTGTGTGTGTGTGTGTGTGTGTGTGTGTGTGTGTGTGTGTGTGTGTGTGTGTGTGTGTGTGTGTAGGACAGATCATCTGTCTCCTGAGAGATTTCATCCACTCCCTGGAGCGACGCATCATGGCAACAACCAAACTAAAACTTGGATGTGTGTGTGTTGTTTGTGCGTGGGCGCATGCATGTGAGATTGAGCGAGTGAGGAGCAGCCAGCTGTCAATGTGTGTATGAGTGTGTTTCTATAGAGGCTGAAAGTGGCTCTTGACATTTCGAGGGTCATTTGACATTTTGAGATCCAGGCAAGACTAGACAGTCGTGGACTGAACGTTGGATGTTGGATACTTTCAAGTTACTATTACTGATAACGTTTATGATATTTGGAGATTAAAAATAAACAGTTTATTTGTAAGATATATAAAACAACAGTTGAGAAAATATACCAGGTTGCAGAGGAGTTGCCACAGAAAACAATATTGTGTGTGTGTCATACCAGTGAAGGTCTCGGTGCAGGGGTTGACCCCCGCAAGCCTTTTAGACGTCCCAAAGTCTGATATCTTCAGAACTCCACTGTAGGTATTAACTAATACATTATCCCCCTGAGAGAGACAGTGAGAGAAAGAGACAGCGAGAGAGAGAAAGAGAGAGAGAGGCAGGGAGAGAGAGGAAGAGAGAGAGCGAGAGATATGTGCAATCATGAGGCATCAAGGCCAAAGGAACTGAATAATATTTAGAAATGCTATAGATTGAAGGAAAGTAGTGTGGAAATCTACCAAAAACCTATTAGGCAACAACAAATGTAATCCCTTCTAGACAATCTCCTGGACAAAATGTTTCACTGTAATAGTGAAAACCTAAACAGTATATTTGACCTCTCAGCTTCCCAATCAAATCTAAAAATGTCAAGCAGACAACCTAAGAAAATTAACAACAATGACAAATGGTTTGATGAAGAATGCATAAACCTAAAAAGACATTGAGAAACCTGTCCAACCAAAAACATAGAGATTCAGAAAACCTGGGCCTATGCCTTCACTATGGTTAATCACTAAAACAATACAGAAATACACTACGGAACAGCACGTCAGAAATCAGCTCAATGTAATTGAAGAATTCATAGAATCTAACCACTTCTGGGAAAATTGGAAAACTCTAAACAAACAACAACACGAAGAGTTATCCATCCAAAATGGAGATGTATAGGTAAACCACTTCTCCAATCTTTTTGGCTCTGTAACAAAGAACAAACAGCAATAACATATACATGATCAAATACAAATCTTAGAATCAAATATTAAAGACTACCAGAACCCACTGGATTCTCCAATTACATTGAATGAACTACAGGACAAACCCTTCAACCCAAAAAGGCCTGTGGGGTTGATGGTATCCTAAATTAAATTATAAAATATACAGACCACAAATTCCAATTGGTTATACTTAAACTCTTTAATATCCTCCTCAGCCCCTGGCATATTCCCCAATATTTAGAACCAAGACTGATCGCCCCAATAACTACCATGGCATATGCGTCAACAGCAAACTTAGGAAAATCCTCTGCGTTATCATTAACAGCAGAGTTGTACATTTCTTTAGCGAAAGCAATGTGCTGAGCAAATGTCAAATTGGCTTTTTACCAAATTACCGTACGACAGACCACGTATTCACCCTAATTGACAAACAAACAAACCGAAACAAAGGTAAAGTCTTCTCATGCTTTGTTGATTTCAAAAAAGCTTTTGACTCAATTTGGCATGAGGGTCTGCTATACAAATTGATGAAAGTGGTGTTGGGGAATAACATACAACATTATAAAATCAATGTACACAAACAACAAGTGCGCAGTTAAAATTGACAAAAAAAGCACACACATTTCTTTCCACAGGGCCGGGGTTGAGTCAGGGATGCAGCTTAATTGAAACTCCACCCTCTTCAACATATATATCAACGAATTGGCGAGGGCACTAGAACAGTCTGCAGCAGCCGGCCTCACCCTACTAGAATCTGAAGTCACATATCTACTGTTTGCTGATGATCTGGTGCTTCTGTCCCCAACCAAGGAGGGCCTACAGCAGCACCTAGATCTTCTGCACAGATTCTGTCAGACCTTGGCCCTGACAGTAAATCGCAGTAAGACAAAAATAATGGTGTTCCACAAAAGGTCCACGAATACAAATTCCATCTAGACACCGTTGCCCTAGAGCACACAAAAAAATGATACATATCTCAACCTAAACATCTGCACCACAGGTAACTTCCACAAAGCTGTGAACGATCTGAGAGACAAGTCAAGAAGGGCCTTCTATGCCATCAAAAGGAAGATCAAATTTGACATAAAAATGGCAAAAAAATACTTGAAATCAGTTATAGAGCCCATTGCCCTTCATGGTTGTGAGGTCTGGGGTCCGCTCACCAACCAAGAATTCACAAAATGGGACAAACACCAAATTAAGACTGCATGTAGAATTCTGCTAAAATATCCTCTGTGTACAATGTAAAATCCAGAAAAGAGACGTTAAATTCTACAACCACCTAAAAGGAAGCGATTCCCAAACCTTCCATAACAAAGCCATCAACTACAGTGTAATGAAGCTGGAGAAGAGTCCCCTAAGCAAGTTGGTCCTGGGGTTCTGTTCACAAACACAAACTGACCCCACAGAGCCCCACAATTAGACCCAACCAAAACATGAGAAAACAAAAAAGATAATTACTTGACACATTGGAAAGAATTCATAAAAAAACAGCCAACTAGAATGCTATTTGGCCTTAAACAGAGAGTACACAGTGGCAGAATACCTGACCAATGTGACTGACCCAAACTTAAGGAAAGCTTTGACTATGTACAGACTCAGTGAGCTTAGCCTTGCTATTGAGAAAGGCCGCCGTAGGCAGACATGGCTCTCAAGAGAAGACAGGCTATGTGCACACTGCCCACAAAATGAGGTGGAAACTGAACTGTACTTCCTAACCTCCTGCCAAATGTATGACCATATTAGAGACACGTACTGTATTTTCCTCAGATTACACAGACCCACAAATCCAACTTTGATTAACTCCCATATCTACTGGGTGAAATACCACAGAGTGCAATCACAGCAGAAAGATTTGTGACCTGTTGCCACAAGAAAAGAGCAACCAGTGAAGAACAAACACCATTGTAAATACAACCTATAATTAGGTTTATTTATTTTCCCTTTTGCACTTGAACTATTTGCACATCATTACAACACTGTATATAGACTTAATATGACATTTGAAATGTCTTTATTCTTTTGGAACTATTATAAGTGTAATACATTAAAGTTTATTTCTTTTTTTAATGATCTATTTCACTTGCTTTGGCAATGTAAACATATGTTACAGGCGGAATACACCGCTCGTGTCAAAAAATAAATGTAGAAATCTATATTAGTAAATTATTGCACACATACTGCTTGCGCGCGCCAACGAGCGTCTGCATTGCCAAGGGCTAAAATAGAAGTCAGTTCTATTTGTGACGCAGATCACGCTGCATGTCCTGCCTCCCCCATCTCCTCATTGGTTTATAGAAGCAGATACCCACGTGCCATCTCCTCATTGGTTATACCCACGTGGGTGACTGAAAGACGAATGAGGTCAGTGGCGGTAATGCACCTAATTTATGAAAGTTGCCAATCGCAATATAAAGTCAAGAGAAGAAAATGCCTGGAAGGAGAGATGACTATAAACAATTCGGTTGACCGCTTTATGTGTGGATTAATTGGCGGAGTAGAGGACCTTGTGCATTTCAGGTAAATAACAACTGAATGTTTATACCCCAGGTCAAATTAGCTAGCAATAGCAAGCTAGCTAAATTTAATTTGAATTTTACCTTTATTTAACTAGGCAAGTCAGTTAAGAACAAATTCTTATTTTCAATGACGGCCTAGGAACAGTGGGTCAACTGCCTGTTTAGGGGCAGAATGACAGATTTGTACCTTGTCAGCTCAGGGATTTGAACTTGCAACCTTCCGGTTACTAGCCCAACGCTCTAACCACTAGGCTACCCTGCCACCCCATAGGGGCAAATTAGCTAGCAAGTACAAGCTATCTAGCTAAATTGCCATAAATGTTTAATGCTTTTCGACATGTCCCCAAATTAATATAATTGGTTCAGAGTTTGTTTTGATATTTTAACCTGAATGTCGTGAGGGCGTTTGGTGTGGGGGGACAAAATACATTTATGCACGATGGCGCACGCGAGCAGCCGGTTTGGGTTCCATGTAAGGTTACCTTGATGTCACGGTGTACTATCTGGTTCTCGTGGAGATAGCGGAGTCCCTCCAGGATCTGTCGTGTGTAGAAGATGATGGTTGCCTCCTTCAACGGACCCCACTTTGACCGCAGCAACGCTGACAGGCTGCCTGTTATACACACACACTTAGAGAGCAGCATCTCATAAAAACTGCCTGCACATACAGGTTAGGAGAGACAGACAGACAGACAGACAGACAGACAGACAGACAGACAGACAGACAGACAGACAGACACCTCCAGGGACTTGCTCCATGAAGATCTTGATGTATCCGTCCTCTGAGACTGAGCCCAGGTACTGAACAATGTTCCTGTGCTTCAGGTACTTATGCAGCGCTATCTCCTCATGAAGGGGTTGGGAGTACCTAACACACACAGAGAAGAGGGTTACGTACATGTACACACAGACACACAAACACAGACGCACGCACACACACTAACTAGCTCTCACAGTCTCGCGTCAGAATTAAAACTTCATCCATGTTTCTCAAACGTCAAATTTGGAAGTTGTTGCAAATGTCAAATTACAAAGTGTTTAAGGTTAAGTTTCAGCAGTAACTCAGAATATTTAAGGTTAGGGTTCATTTTAGGCATTATGTATGAAATATTAAGGTTATCTTAAGGTTTGGGATAGCCTTGAAACAAACATTTCAAAAACAACTTTCTAGCACTGGATTCAAACTTACAACCTTTGTAGTCAGAGGCAGATGCTTCCA